>NC_046164.1:18622120-18749734 GCF_011064425.1 Rattus rattus
TGTTACCTGGAGCAGTTGGCTGTCATGGTTTTAGGTTTTTGACAAACTGCATGCAGTGCCCTGCAGCAGTGTGTACTGGGTAATCTGTGAAATGTCCTTAGCACCTCAAGCAAAGTGGGATTTAGATCCAGCTAGGCTGCTTCCTCCTCCATTTGGCGATCCTCCCACTTTAACTCAACGGAGGAACTGCAGTGAAAGTTCCTGCCCTGACGGGGAGACGGGCTGCACTGAACCGAGGGCTGACTGGAGCCTGAGGATGCAGACAGGCGCGCCTAATGCGTGACAAGGGAAGGGAGGCGAAGGACAGGAAGCCATTTTGACACAGTGACTTAAAGTCGGGACATAAACTGCTTTTTCACGATCATCCTGGCTGACACACACAAGGACAAGTTGGAAACACTTTCGTGTCTGGGCCCTCTTTACTGGGCGAGATCATCCCAAGAAAATGACAACCCTCGACGCGGATAAACCGGTCAAAGGATACGCATGGCATCCCCAGGTAGAAAGTCCTCCTTCCCAAATAGGGCGCCTCCCAAGACTGAAAGGGGGTACCCAAAGTTGTAATTCTCTGATAGCAGCTGTGTCTGCTCCAGGAGACAGTCATGAGGCATTGGTACTTCCCCACCCTGCTCCTTCCATCCGGCTTGCACCCACGGGGTGCAGTGGGCAGGTGAGGGAAGGCACTGCTGAGGTCTGAAGACTTTCCACTGACCAAAGGGCAGAAAGACACAAGAGAAGAGGAAAGTTGTTAGTGTTTCCACTGTGTGTAATCTGTACTGAAAGCCATGTTGCAGAAGGAGCAACCACCTGGGATTCAAGGAATGAAAGACACTGCTCCCAGGCATGCACGCACACATCTCAGGCAGGCACGCATGCACATCACGCATCTTTCACCTTTAATACGCATTGACTCTTAATGCTGAAGCGCTGCTGGCAAGCTCACCTCTGCACTCCAGAGTCACTGTACAACCATGAACAGTGTAGCTGGTCCCTGGTTGGAGCTAAGGCCCAAGCACCAGAGTAGGACCTTTCCCTGTTCACTTGCCACCAGGCCCTCGCCACCAGCTGCAGCAGCACAGATTTGGGGCACATCAGGTGACGTAAGTGGCAACGCCCTGGGAAGGCCCTCTCCACAGGTGACTCCAGGTCATGAAGGGCTCAAGCACAAACCACATTTTTAAGGAGGTACCTGGAAGGACTGGAGGCCCAGCCAATGAGCTTCTTCCTGAGACCTCCCCTGCAAAGGGATTTAATCTGGCCCACCCTGAGAAGTGGGGTCTGTTTTACACATGCACTTTCCACTATGACAAACGCCCTAAAACCTGGGCTGCCTTTCCAGTCAGATCGCCGTGGGAGCCACGGGCCTCCATACAGAGCCCCCGCCTGATATCCTGAGCACGACCCCCACGCCCCCAGCTGTGACCTGTGGCTGCCACCTTCAGCCCTAAGCCTCCCGAGACCCGGGCAGAGCTCCTTTCCCACCCCAGCCAGGAGCCTGACCCTGCCTGGTGGCCCCAATTCCATTCCAAACTCCTCCTGCGGTCCGGGTGGCGCCCACAGCCAAGTCCAGGAGCCTGAGACCCGGATGGCCTCGGCCTCCTGCAGCCCCCCTGGACCCCTGAGCCAGTTCCTGTCCTGCACCTCAGACTCCAGGCTTCCCCCCAGGGTCCAGGGCTCCTCAAGGCCCAGCACCCACTGAGCTGACAAGCAGGGGTGAACTCGGTCAGGGTTTCCGCTTCCCGCCTGAGTGGCCACGCCCTCTCTGCAGAGCGGGACGGGATCCACACCCCTGCAACTCAATCTTCAGTCTGACTTCAATTTTCATACCCCAGGGGGCAGTTCCCGCGTCCACTCACCCTGGTTCTCTCAGACTGAAGCCCTGAGGTCCGACCTTCCTCCCCCCAGTCCAAGGTGTTCTCGCCCTTTTCTCTCCTAGTTCCTCCTAAGGGAACCTCCAAGCCCACTCCACTCTACCTGCCCGGCCATTGGCCCCAGGCTCTTTTATTGATCGAAACCAACTGGAGACAAAGGACCCCTCTGGCACACCGATTCCTGCTGCCAAGGAATTAAGTCAAGCATTAGAACCCCAGCAAAGCCACAGTGGATGGATTGTGTAAAAGGCTCGAACACTGGGAGTCTCACTGCATCAGGACCACAGTGAGGGAAGGAACGAAGGGTTTTTCCATTTTTTCCCTTTTTATTATTCCATCCCAACACTCGTAAGAACCTGCATTTACCAACTAAAACACCTTGGAGCCAAAAACACTTTCTCAGAGCTTTAAACATCCTCAGACCATGCATGAACTTTTTAACTTTATCCTTTTTCCTCCTATCCAGTTTAAGTTGTTCACTGCAGAGACATGGGTGGTCGCTAACCGGGATCCCTTACAGAAAAGTGAGTTTTCTTTAGGTAAAGAAACTCATCAGTCTTCAAACCTTCAGAGACCCGGAGGTAGATTTTTTTTTACCAGAGTAGAGGCGGGAGGATAACTCCACAGGCCTCGACAATTAATGGCAGAGATTGGCCGTCACCCGGATGCCTGCAGGCTGGGATCCTGTGGTGTCATGGTCACTGGGGACCAAGGTCCCACGCAAGGTCAGCCTTGGCTGCCAAGCTTGGCAACCCTGACCTCCGGGAGAAACTCCGGAAACTCGAGTTCCACCTGACTTTGTCTTAGGCAGCACAAGGCCTGTCCAGCTCCCATTTGTCCAGCTTGGTTTGGGTAGGTCCGTAGTGGGGCATCAAAGTAGTAATCGCCCAGGTCAAAACCCCGGTCCAGTGCAGTCCTTTGTCATTGTTTCCACATCTTGGAGGCCCTGAAGGGGTCATTGCAAAGATTTGGGAGTCTCTGTCATGGTGAATTTTAATCATGTGGTGCCATTCTCAGCAGGTTCTCTGACAGCTTTGGGACCAAGCTAATCTGAGTTAAACAACCTTTGTCTTTTTAGTTATCTACTCTAAAACTGTCCCTGTGTGTTAAAATAAAATGAATAATTTTAAAAGAGTAAAAAACAGAGCGCAACCATAATTTTTGGAAGAAAAACTAAGTTCTAACAAGAGAAAACAATAACGCCTTCTCAATTAATATTACAAGTGGGTTATATTATGTTATTTAAAAAAGGTTTGACTGTCGGCCACCAAGGTCCATTGTTTTTTGCTTGTGTTTTTTCCACCATAATAGAGATGGCTGCCAGCCATGTGGCTGGCCCTTATGATCAGTGGTGAAACTATGGACTCCTTCTTTATCCATAGTCAAGATGGCAACAAGACATGCTGTTTAGACCATTCTCCTGCCAGCCTGGGCAAATATTAACTTTGGATAAAATGTCTCCAGACACCTATGCTGTATCCAGCAATCGAGGTTTAGACCCAAAAGTGTCCATTTTTCTAGTCTTAGCTGGAACCGCAAGGCTCAGCTGCACATAAGCCTGGGGCTGTACAGTTGGGAATGAGGGTAGCCTGGGGTCAAACATCTAACCATCTTTGCCTCTGACTCCCTGAATGCTGGGATTACAGCCATGAAACTACCAAAGCCACAGCTCAAAAATGGAATTGAATTCTACATTGTGGGTTTACATTTTCTTCTGTTTTTGTTTTAAGCTTTGTTTATTTGTTTTTTTTGTTGAGACAGGGTTTCTCTGTGTCCTCTGCTGTCCTGGAACTCTCTCTCTGTAGACCAGGCTCCCTTGGAATTGCAGAGGAATCCTCTCTTGCCTCTGCCTCCCAAGTGCTGGGATTAAAGTGAGCCACCACCTGGACTCTTTTTGAGCTTCTTTATTCCACCTCCTTAGAAACTCCACATTTCCATGCATATATACTTTTGGATTGCTATATATTCTTAGTAATTAGCCTTTTCCTCCCAAACAACATCATTCTTCTGTCCCACGCTATCGTCTCGCCACCAGGAACGCACTCGCGGACACCAGGATCCTTCTGCAGCAAAGCGTTTACTACATCTTGAAGAGGAGAGAGCCGAGCCCCAGAATGGCGCGGCTTATATACACCCTAGCGCGGCACATCCACACCTGATTGGTCGCTTACCCATGATCTCATAGGCACTTGCGCCTGGAGGGGCAAAGACCTGGCACGTAACACACTTGCACATGCACACACAGCTAGCTTCCCTGAAAGGAAGTTCCGGGCTGGCACGGCGAAGCCAGCGCATCGTGAATGGGTGAATGCTATCCCGGCTTTCCACGTAAGGTGCAGTGGAATAAAGCACCATCTTGTGGTGGCGAATGTTATTCTTGACTTTCCACACTCTTCAATTTTATCTTCTGGTTCTACTTAACCAACATTGTATAGAGACTTCAGAATTTCCATTGGTTATGCCCCATAAACATCCTTGTAGACAGTACAAAAAGTTTAATATTACTTTTTAACCAGTTGAATACTCAATGTCTTTACTTGGTGTGTTTAAACAATTCATGGGAATAATGTATTTTCAAAGAATATTAAAATCTGTGTCATTTCCAGTTATAAATTGGACATTTATTATTCACTTCATCATTGTCTGATTATTACTCATTCCTTGTTAGCTCTTTGAAAGCATTTTGTTAACATTTAATGAATTTCCTACATTAGAATTCGTCAAAAAGAACCGTGACTTAGGGTTTCATTGCCATGAAGCAATCCATGACCAAAGTAATTCTAAGGAAGGTGCATTTAACTGGGGCTGCCTTCAGTTTCAGATAATGTTCAGTCCATCATCATTAGCAGGAAGCATGGCAGCTACAGGCAGACACTGATGCTGGGAGAAAGCTGAGTCCTGATCCGAGGCAGCTAGGAAGGGGCGCCTTCCGCCCTGGTGCGGAGCTTAAGCATAAGACGTCACAGCCCAGCTCTACACACACACGCCCTCCAACTTAAGGTCAGGATCTATGTCCTGAGGCAGTTCTACTCTGACTTCGCTGGAGGCTCCAGTGCTGTCCCCAAGTAAGACCTCATGGTTCTAAAATCCCAGGTCTTCCCCCTTGACCTAGAGGCAGATTGTGTTCATATGGAAGCAGCATCACAGGTTATGTTTAATACTTGTAGTTATCCAGTGTTTACAGTGTGTCTGCTTTTAATGAATCAGAGTCTGCAAATTATATGCACTATGAAGACCTTTGTAATAAATTCTCAATGTTCCTTCTAACTTTGTGGTGCTGTTATTAGCGTTAGCGCATTTTTTACCTCTGTGTGTTCTGTAAACACATGGACAATTGATACTATTTTACCACTGCCAATTTTCTTTTTAGAGAATGTTAAAATAAAATTTATTTAAACTTTCATTTATTTGATTCTTAGTGTGTTTTTGCAGTGTATCTCAAGTTCTCTCTGGTGTCATAGTCTTTCCTGCCTGAAAAACATTTGTATCATGAAATTGATCCACTGATTGAATTACACAGATGATGTGGCCACTCAACATTGTTTGCCTACCCAAGTCTTTTATTCTCTTTACTTTTTACTTTGTGTGTACAATTTATGGATTAGTAGTTTCTTTCTTCCTAGAGTCATGTTAAAGATACCTTCAAGTACTACAAGTTCTGCTATGACAATGACTATAATTTTATCTTCACTTTCTGCATTAATGTTGCTATTATTTCTCTAGTTGCCTTCAAAATTTTTTCTTCTCAGAAATTCAAATATGGCAATAACTATATGTATAGGTTTTTGAAAGGCTTTGTTGTTTTGGTTACAGATGTATCTGGTTGGATTTCTGATTTATAGGGCTTTATAGTTTTTTAATTTTCAAATCTATTTATCTTTTTGATATTTTATCAATTTTAAGTTATGTAGCTGGTATCAATCTTAATTTTTAAAATTTATAACAATTGCTTCTTCAAATAATTCTTTTTTTTATATTAAATACGGGATTTATTGTGAAGATGCTTGGTGGGTCAAAAGTTCACTGGCCCCAAGGACCGAGGGCCAGGAAGTTGCTGCCATGGGGAAAGGGGGAGGGAGTGAACTGAGAGAGAGGGAGAAAAGAGTTCTTTTTTCAAATCTTTTCTTCTGTTCCTTTATGGTCCTATTATGACTTTTGTTGTTTTAAACATCTTCATCTAAACCAAAGAGCTTACTGTGTTTTCAGCACCTGTGGGTGGTAACAAACCACCCAGGTTAGTTCCTAATGTCTTTTTAAGTGTGTCTTTTCCTGTCATGTATGTATGTATGTATTATTTTAAAATTTTTATATCACCTATATTCTACTAGAATATAAACTAAAAACACACTTTTGATAAATTAACTGACCAATCTCTCTCTCTCTCTATTTGGGGAGGGCAAAGAAGGGACAGACTGACACTGGTCTCGCCTCTGTACTGCGGATCTGTGAGGAAGCAGCTCAACTCTCAGACAGGAGACCGGAGCAGCTTTGTTCTCATCACCATGAACCCCTCCTGCCTGATTCTGTCTTTATAATATCCCAACATCATCTTAAGTCTTACACAGAGCCTTGCGTGTACAGTAACTGTTCAATGTAGACCATGTCACTGTACTTTGGTGATAGGATAGACCATGTATTATGCATATAAAGCTGCCTTTAACTCTCAAAAACATTAATTTTATGTGGCTCAGTCTGGAGGGCCCAGACCGTTGTGGATGGGGCCGTGGCTGGCCTTGTGGTCCTTTGTGCTATAAGAAAGCAGGTTATGCAGGCCACAGTGAACAAGGTAGTAAGCAGCACCCTTATATTACCATTTAGAAGACTCGATTGAGTTCGTTTTCGCTACCAATTAAAGAATCAAAAGGCTGGGAAAATCTTGACAACCTGCTGGTGGAAGAATCGTTATACACCACCTTTGTTTTTTAAGCTGCCTGGCTTTTGTCCAAGGTCAACAAATTAGAGGGACAGAAGATGGCTCCAGTGGTGAAATGACTTTTGTGCAAGCTTGAGGACCTGGAGTTCAAATGCCCAGAACCCACCTGAAAACTAGGCATGGTGCCTGATGTTTTTATGTAACCTCAGTACTGTGGAATAGGAGGAGGCAGACAGATCCCAGAGCTGGCTGGACATCAGTCTCACACAATCAAGAAGGTGTATACACGTGTGAGTGTGCATGAGTTTGGGTGAGAACGTGTGTGTGTGTGTGTGTGTGTGTGTGTATAGGATGAATTTTGGGTATAGAAGCAAATGGGTATGACCTCTCTGATTTGATGAGAAAACAGTAATCATTCTGCACATTCTGGAGTTTTAAGGTCTAAGATAAAATCAAAAGCTCTGTGACTTTTACAAGAGCAGGGAGCACAGTTGCCAAGACACCTGCCTGAAAGGCCAAATGGGCTAACAGTAGGGAGTACTAGATTTCTGCCCTGTCCACAAAATGAGAGCTCCTGGGAAAGCTTTATAGCTTCTGTGTACATGCAGCCAGCAATGTAGAAAGAGTTGTGTGCACATCTGAGCCACAACATCCAGGACAATGGCATAGTTTGACACGCCAAGCATTTTTATGAGACAGACCTTGAGTTGATTCAAATGTGAATGCATAGCACCCTCCATTAAATCATCTCACCCATACTTAGCCTCAGAGTTCATACAGTCTTCCACATCAAAAATCCACTTCCTATAAAATGCTTCTAGCATAATTACTGAAAATATGACCATGGTTCCTGTCAGTTACAATCTATTTTTATCTTTTACTTTTTGAAATAGAAATGGTTTCAAGAAGTTGGTGGGAATCTATTAAAATTAATTACTAAAGCTGCAGTCTACTATATGCAGAGAGAGGATGGTTAAGTGCCCCACACAGTAAATCACAAGCAAGAAAAGGCTTTGTTATTTTTATTCAAAATAAACAATGCACTAAGGGGTTGCCTTCAGGGCCATTTGCCTTCTGTATTCTTTGTAACACAGCTCTTGGGGCAGCCCTAAAAGCCATGACACAGATATAATTACATTCATTGTCTAGATGGCCCTCTCCTCTTATCAAATGCCCAGGTGTGCTTGAGACTCAGGTAAATGATGATTGGTTTTCAGCAAACTTGACGGTCCTTATCAAAAGCTGGACTAAAGCTTGGCCACTGGAGCCTGGAAGGGGTGGTATCTGCAGTCGATCTGTAGGGAGGGTTTATTCACTTAGGTGCATTAAAAAGTCCAATGACAGAAAACAGCTTCTAAAACCCTTGCCAAGCTTAGATGCCGTCCTCCTGGTATAGCCCTGACAAAACTCATCCAGAGCCAAGCACAGCCCGAAAGACCGAACTCTGGTTCATAATAAAATTAGGAGATCAGGGAGCTGCTGCTGTGCCTTGGCCTTTCTCAGGACTCCTAGGGATCTGGGCATATGTTATCCTTTATAGTCATTTAATTAGGGGTTATTCCCTGTTGTATCATTTCACCTGATAACAGAACTCCCACCTATGGCCCTAGGTGTCTCGATAATCAAGTGAACAACTGTAATGATGGATTGTTAATCCTGAGATTGCCAGAAAAACCAGCTCCACCATTTTGAGCCAAATTTAAAGAAATCTTTTAAATATTAAATATTGACCAAGGGATAGACTTTGCTGAGACCATTTCTGGAATTTCCCAGCTGGAAATGGCCTCCTTCAGCCATGTTGCAGGAGTTTATAAGGACAAACCTGTAGGACAGGCTATTTTCCCATGGGACTTTGTTATTTTCTAAAACTACAACTTCCAGCTTCCCAGGAAGTTACCTGGTCCCTGGGCAGGTGAGGCATACAGGTTAATTTTGGGGATTACACAACCTGGATCTGTTGTCTTCATAATCTCTTCACCTTTATCCATTGTTGCTCTAGTAAGCAGTGTATATTATAAATGAGGCATTGCATACCAAGTAATGGGTATAGGCAAACGTTCTACTGCTATGATCCATTACTAGCTTGGGTTCATTCTCCAATGTATTTAAATGAAAGCTGTCTCTGTCTCTGTCTCTCTGTCTCTCTGTCTCTCTCTCTCTCTGTCTCTCTCTCTCTCTCTCTCTCTCTATATATATATATATAGTATTAAGCTCTTATATTAAACTGACAAGATGATTTCTATTTGAATAGATAGGCATGTTTTATTTGGAAAACACTGGATTTTCACATATTTGTAAGATTCTACACTAATAGGTTAGTTCAATAATACATATGTGAACCCTTCTGTTTAGGGAAAAAATAAGACCAGGCTGACTCATTACGGCAGCCTATTTTGGTAAGTTCAACTTCTCATTCTTACAAGGCTATGTGACCTGAGTTGGGGCCTGGTTCTCTCAATTATAACACTTGGTGACTTTCCAGATCTAGCAAAAATGTTTTAAACATCTGTGACTTACAAAGCAACAAGGGGGAATGGAAGCAGGGGGCACTGACCTTTAGGAAGAAATAACAATATTTGAGGAAGGTAGAAGAAAGAACATCTGGAATTTAAGACAGGCAGTGTTGCTGGAATTTCCAACCGCTTAAAAACCACACAATCCAGTTGTTAGAATCATAAATTCTCTGCTTAGATTGGGCAGATACAACAGGACACTACCTTATTCCCCAGCTACAAGACCCCCTTCCTACTTGCGGTTTCTCCTGGCCACAGGGTTCTGGTCCACCCTGCTTCCTCCTCCTGCATCCTCTCTCCCTCCCTTCCGTGCTCATCTCCTCTTACCTGCCCCCACTTTCTAAGACCTCACACCCCGTCTTTCCCCTCCACTGCCCAATCACAGCCTTTACTGTCCAGTTAAAAAGGGGAGAAGGCTCGCCTGTCACCGGAGTACTTGCCTGGGGCAGCCCTCGGGAGGAGGCAGAATTAACATCCGAATGTGAACAGCATTGGCCAAACCACATCAAAACTGAACCAGAGAGTTGGAAAGGAGCGTGCAGTGCATGGGCAATTACTGGATGCAAGAGAGGATGGGAGAGGACGTCCTGGGGCTGAGAGGAGAGAGAGTCCAGATGGAGAAAGAAGGATTGAGCCAGTGAGGCTCAGCTCCTGAGAGCTCCTTGTGGGCACTGGGCAGACAGGGGAGGCAGCATCTTGTGGGTGGAAAACATCAACAGGAAGCATAAAAGCCCCTTCCAGATGGCTTGAAGGACCTTGAACGCCACAGCAAACACTTGGGATTTCTATCTGTAATTCGTTCTGAGCCTGGGAGCACCATGATTTGTTCTGTCTTTCCTAGGAGAGGTCCTGGGAATAGAAGGAAATCGTAACAATAAAGTAATTAATTAAATTAAAAATGTAAAAATAATTGGAGAGGGAAAGAAAGTTAGGTTTAGCCTAATATACAAAGGAAAAGCCATCACTACTACAGAAAAGAGAATCTGTCTGAATGAAAAGGTTGTCACACATGCTGCAGGTATGGCAAGCCTTCATATCTAGAGCTTGGAGGCTAAGGCTGAAGAGTGGAGAGGTGGAGACCAGCCTGAGGCTACATGGGAGACCTTGTCTCCAAAATAAAAGAAGAAAGAGCAGAAAGAGAAGAAAGAGACAAGAGAGGGAAGAAAAAAAAGATGGGGGGAAGGGACTGCTTTCAAGTGGGGGTAGCTCTTATAAATTATTGGTTGAAAATCATTGTAAACAGTGCCAAAGTCAACAGAAAGGGTAAGAACAAATGAAAGCTAAATAAAGATTGGGATTTGAAAGTAAAAAAGCAATTTGGCTTGTGTTTGACCTCATGTACTTCTTGTAACAGGCTGGTTTGTTGTGTTTTTACAAGCACCAGTAACTAATGCTTGTAAAATACAGAATATGTTTTGAAAAGCAAAATACTTTTCTTTAATGCTTCCAGACTCATAAATGTAATTCTAGGGAACACATTAGTCCTATTAGTTCCTTGTTGGGGAGATGCTTTTGTAATAAAAAGGCATTTGTCTCCGTGTCTTAAATTTATTTTTTTTTTCGAGTTCAGAATATATGGTTTGATTAAGAAATTGAAGATAGAGGACATGAATGCTCTTCTAATTTAAAGAAATAAATAGCTGATGGAAGATAATAGTAACAGAAATATAGTTACAGAGAAATAGCGTCTTCCACTTTAGCAGGACAGCTACGAGAAGGAGTAGAGCTAGAAATAAAAAATTGGGGGTTGGGGATTTAGCTCAGCGGTAGAGCGCTTGCCTAGCGAGCGCAAGGCCCTGGGTTCGGTCCCCAGCCCCGAAAAAAAAAAAGAAAAAAAAATTGGGGACAAAGGGTATTGCCCCACTTCTACAGGACCCTGTGGGCATTGGTGTCTGCTCTCATAAAAATGCCATCTACAGGTCATTACATACTGCTTTGCATATGGTGCACGGATGGTGCATGGCACACGCATGTTTCCACTTCAGCAACCCAACAGGGATTGTCTGTCATTATAAAAAGTCACATAAGCTTCCAGCACAGAAACACTGGAAATACGAAGTCAGGATGCCAGGTTAGGTGTCTGCTGAGGCCCACAGATGTTCATTACCTGACTTCAATCTTCTTGCTGTGTTCCCATGGCAGAGGGAGTGACAAAGCTCTCAGAGTCTCTTTCCTAAGGACAGAGCCACACTCATGAGTAACCCATGGGATACATACCTGTGACTTGGTAATCTGCCGAAGGCTCATAATCACACCACCCTGTGGTCCCCGTTACCACACACAGATTTCAGGAGGACATAAACATTCACTCTACAGCACAGATCCCTAGTATTTCAGTGGCTCAATCATTAAGAAAAAAAGAAATCTGAGTGTCCAGGTCTTTGGAGAAGGTTGGCGTAGGGGCTAATGCTGACAATGCAGAAGCAGCGGCTTAGGCTGTGCAGATTGTCCCATGTTTATTCCTAAAAATATACTTGTAGAAAGCTATGTGAGGGCTGGCAACATGGCTCAGAGGGGATAAAAAAGCTCTTACCACATAAACCTAAAGACCTGAGTGCAAGTCCCAGAGCTCATGCAAAGGTAAAAAGATCCAATTCCACAAAATTGTCCTGATCTTCACACATGTGCCATAATATGTATGGGCCCACACATTTACCATACACTATACACGCAACAAAAATTAATAATTTTTGTCAAAAACTTTAAAAATAAATGTGATATGAATACCATATTTTATAACATTGGATCTTATACAAAGTGCACTCAGATAACAAACATTAGTGTGGCAATCTCTTTGCATGTTATTTAGAGTAATATCTTGGCCAATATGATGTGAGTGGTATAATCCCTGTTGTTCGTATGAGAAAAGTGAAGCTCTCAGAAGACAAGTGGAGGAGTGACAAACCAGCACCAGAGGAGTGAACAGAAGAGCCATAGAAGAAGGGGCTGTGAACATGAGAGATGAGTAGCAGAGCTAGGCTCACCCAATGGACAGGAAGTGAGGGCTGCAGAAGCTCAGGGAAGTGGGACCAAGGTGGAGGTGGAAGGCAACCTGAGCAATGCAGGTGTCCCCTGCAAAGCTGTATGAGTTCTGGGCCAGGAACAGAAAAGCCCTCAGCACAGCTTTGTGCTGTCTTTCTCGGTCTCACACCTAAGATGCTAACCATCCCTTTGTTTGTATCCAGTCTGTGTACGTCACCCACCCATGTGTTGCTCCATCACTGTCTCTGTCCCAAATCTATTGTCACTGTAGCTCTGTGTTCGGATAACCCTTCCACAGAAGCTCATTGCTACCACAGTGCTGTGTTCTCTGGCCACCTTTATCTTACTATGGAGTGGCATTGCCATCCCACATCATCACAGGAAGAGCAGTGCACGTAATATTTTAAGGGTAAAACAGCCGATTTGCATTACTTTTAATGTAGGATTCAGTTAAACATGGCTGTTAACCTGTTGTTGTGTTTAATTTATAGGCTAAAGTTAATCATCGACATCCATGTACAGAAAAACAGCACGCATAAGGCTTGGTGCTATTCCACTGGAGTCCCGCCATGCATTTCCCATGGATAAGGAATTACTGGTGCTACTGAAGGACAGCACACAGTACAAAAATACATACTGAATGCACTTGCCAGGATTAATGTGTTTATGCACACGCCCAGTCCAAAGGAGAACATGGAAGTCACCATTTAATCAAAGCCTCCTTAGTAAATGTGTTTTCCACATGATGACACGTGTGCTGCCACAGTACCAAGAACCAGACATAGGCCTGCAAGGTTTAATAGAAAATGCATACTCCGATCATTTGTGTTACGAAAATGCCAAAACTTTTACTGAGGTTCACAGAAGATATACCCCAAGCCCACCAGTGAGAGCACAATGGAGAAACAAGTTTACATTCTCAGCAGGAAAACAGAAACTTTAACCCAGCCCTGATGTTAACCAGCAATGGCCAAACAAAAAGGCCAGGACCTTCCTGTGTTAGGATCAAAAGGCTTCCACTGCACCAGCCAGGCTCAGCAGGGGCAATCACTGATGGGGCCCAGGAGGGTCCGACATCCACATATGTACAATTTTCAGCCAACTAAAGCTTAAGTACCAAAACATTTTTAGTTAAAGCTGTTTTATATGGGAATATTTCTACTATAAGATAATCCCTAAAAAGCATGGAACATGAGTCCTAGCACACAGAGTTCAGTAAGGGGTAATAATTTTTAATGTTAATTAAGTGTATTATGTAAGTGCCTGCCTCAGGAATCAGAGTAAAGAGTATAATTACTCCTCTTGGTGGCCCAAGGTCCTCATAGTAAATATTAATTACTTAATGAGACTCTGAGCACAAGGACATCCTGGAAGTGGCCAGGAATTCTGGGGTTGTTGGCTCCTACACAGCTCCAATGTGATGGTGGGACTGGCAGTCAGCTGATTACCACTCACTCTATCAAGCCGTCGGTCCTCATGGCTGTCAGTGTGCCTGCACTGGCCATTTCTCACCTCACAATTTCCTACTTCCAAGCATCTCTGAGCTGGGACACTGAGCCAATTAAACATTGGAAAAACATACAAACAAGGACTGGACTATTTAACCTACCTCAACCCATTTCCCGATTGTTCAGAAACCTTGAGGTTTCCAGAGTGAAGTCTGTGAGGCTTTCCAGGTGCGATGCTGCGTAGCTATAAGAACAGCAATCAAGAGGCCGAGGCAGGAGGATTGCAAGCTTGAGGCCAGCCTGAGCTACATAGCAATACTCTGTCTCAAAAAATAAAAGGAACAGGTAAGAGGCCACCTGCTCTGAGAATTTTCCTAAGCCCTCAGTTTGGATCCCAGGAAAACCTAACTAAGAAGGTCCCCAAAATCAAATGGGTGGTGTCTTAGCTGAGGTTTCTCCTGTCGTGAAGAGACACCATGGCCATAGCAACTCTTATAAAGGAAGATACTTAGGGCTGGCTTACAGTTCACAGGTTTAGTCCATTATCATCACGGGGAAGCACAGTGGCTCGCAGGCAGGCATGGTGTGGAGAGGTGGCCGGGATTTCCACCTCTGGATTGACAGGCATCAAGAAGAGAAACGGAGCAACTAGGCCTGGCTTGAGCATCTGAACTCTCAAAGCCCACCCCACAGTGACAAACTTCCTCCAAAAAGGCTACACCGAACAGTGCCACTCCTTATGGGCCTACGGGAGCCATTTTCACTCAGACCTCACAGGTAGGAAGAACCTGTGATTGTCAGCCGCTGTCCAGGTAGTGCGATGCAGGGAGGCACAGCATGGAGAATGTGCAGACTGAGTGTTTTGGAGCAGGTATGACTTCAGGACTAGAAACACTTCCTTAAGTAAACAGTTTGCTCAAATGCCCACACATCTCTTCCTTTGTCCCTATCCTTTAGAATGCAGAACTGACATTTAATCAAGATTCTAGGGGGATTAAAGCCCCCACACTGCCGAGCTGGACTTGTGGTAGATGCTTGCTAGCCTATCCTTTCTTCTTATTCTTTCAGCCACATCCTTTAATCGCATCTTCTGAGAAAAGACGTATCCGTTTGATTCTTCTGATGTCACACAGGCGCAGGCAGGAATGAGAAAGGGCCCTGGTGTCTGCCAGTGGAGACCAGGATGTTACTGACAACAGGAGTGCCGTGGGTCCTGGTCATTTCTGTTCCTCCTGAGGATGCGATTTTAAAAATAACTCTTCCTCAAGACTGGAGATTTTCACACGTAAAACATAAACCAGCAGCCGGTGTATCAGTGACCTGTCATGGCGTCGCTCTGCACATAGGTACACGGGAGTTCACAGACTGTGGATGCGGAGAAGGGACTTTTGGGGTAGTAGGTGTGAGAATCACAGTCTCTTGTTTCCACCGGGATCTCTACTTCTATTTTTCTTCCACAGAATTGAATGACTCATCCTCACTGTTCCATTTCCTTTGTCAAAGTTTGTGTTTTTTTCCTGTTGAACTTGCATTCCTAGAGAAGTCTATTTTCTAGTCTCACCTTGTGTCCAGTGCACCTTACATAGGACCCTCACCTACAGCAGTGAGGTTCCTGTAGGTCTCCAGCATCACATCTTTGTAGAGATTCTTCTGTGAAGGATCCAGAAAAGCCCATTCTTCTTGAGTGAAGTTCACATGCACATCATCATAGATCACAGCATCCTAAAGTATCCCACACATGTGTATGACAGAAACCATGGAGCTCTGCTAGTTCCTCCACTTATTTCTTGACCCAGAGATGCTAATGTAAGTCATCTCAGAAGTAAACGGAATAATGAGGTTCACCTCTGTCATTGCCTCACTCTTTGAATAGGAAATATAGCCTTGCAAGAGAAATGCAGAGAGAGAGAGAGAGAGAGAGAGAGAGAGAGAGAGAGAGAGAGAGGAGGAGGAGGAGGAGGAGGAGGAGGAGGAGGAGGAGGAGGAGGAGGAGGAGGGGGAGATTGATTCCGCCTTTAATCCTAGCATTCAGGAGTCAGAGGCAGGTGACCTGCCCTAACCCTCATCCTCTGACCCTGACCCCAAACCCGACCCTTGACTCCTGACTCCTGACCCTGATCCTAACGATAGCCCTTGACCCTAACCCATAAACCATGACCCTGACCCTACTCACAGCTAACAAGAGCCTGGGGTATCGCTATTCCCTGAGAGGCTCTACCCCCACTTAGCCAATACACATGTGGATTCTCTCAGCCAATATTTGGACTGAGCATGTGAACCCCAATGGTTAGGGAATGGACTGAATGGGCTGAAGGTTTTGCGACCCCGTATCTCTCAGGGACTGAATCACCAATGAGCACACAAGGGGGATCCATGGCTTCTGCTGCATATGTAGCCGAGGATAGACCTATCTCACAGCAATGGGAGGGAAGGGAGGCCTGATGACCCAGGATAGGGGGATGCTAGAGGGGTGAGGGGGAGAGTGGGGGAGTGGGGGAGAGGGTGGAGCACTCTCATAGAGGCAAAGGGGAGTGGGGAGGGGGGATGAGATGGGGGAGGGGTAACTGGGAAGGGTGGGCATCACATGACTCATACGAAAAGGTGACCTGTCTCTTTAAGAGTCCAGAGCTTCTCACATACACCACCTCACCACCGTTCTCTTGGATTCGTCATAAACCAAGACTGGCGTCTATGTCACAGACGAGTCCAGCATTCGACTTCCCGTTCTTTAAATCCCTCACTCAGTGTCTCGGCCGGCGGTCCCTCGGGTTCGAACTCCTGGAGTGAGAATGAGCGGCGTCCATTTCCTCTGCCAATTCTCAGCGCTGTTTATTCACTGCCTTGGCCGTAAGTTGTGTAGACTTCCGGTTTCTTTAAACCTTTCTGCGCGAATGCGCATTGACTCAGCGTCTCATTTTCGCTTTCATCCGGTGTTTAAGTCCCTTCCGGTGTTCTTTTCTGTGATTGGTTGAGGTTGACCCTAAACTTATCCCATATTTGGTCACGTGGATGATCTCACGTCACTGTTTCTAACATTTTCATTTCGTGTGACGTCACTAACCTCCGATGAGTAATGTTTCCCGCTGTGCCCTCCTCTCCCGTCCTATACAGCATTGAACGCTCAGAAGCCATGGCGACCTTTCACCCCATTGCCAACATGGCGGAGACCGTTCACTCTCCTGCAATCGGACTCATGGCCGACGTTCCACAGCATCCCTTGGGTCGCAGCCATTGATGACACCTGCCAGGGAATTATCCTTAATCCATGGTGGATCCTGTCCGCAGTCACATGTCTGACTCGACTGTGAGTATGGCCAACGCCACGAGAAAAATCAATAATCGATACCGTTCGGTCTGGGTTTGTCATTATTATTATTTATCATCATCATCATCATCATCATCATCATCATCATCATCATCATCATCATTATTATTACATTTGCCATTGTTATTATTATCAGGTTTGCCTCCATTATTATTATTATTATTATTATTATTATTATTATTATTATTATTATTACGTTTGCCTCCATCATTATTATTATCATCAGTTTTGCCTTCGCCATTATTATTAATAGTAGTAGTAGTAGTATTGTTATTACATTTGCCTTCGTAATATCATTATTATCATCAGGTTTGCCTCTATTATTATTATTATTATTATTATTATTACATTTCCCTTTGTCATTGTTTGCTGTCAGCTCACTGTGTTTTTCTCTAACGAGGGGATCGATTTTCTTTAAAACTCACATGAAAAATATTCAGATTCTCAAAATTCAAGCATTGCCCGTGAGCTGACGTCACCCGGGATTGGTGACAATGGCGTCGCAGTTTAGACTTTAGCGATTTATTTAAATACATTTATGTAAACGTCTCGTGCATTGGGGCCCTGGGTCACACACAACCCCGACACAGGGGATGCAGAGCAGAGGCAGAAGCCACTGCACACAGCTGCGAGCTGTATAACCCTTCTGTAGACGTGAACGTGCTTTACCTCAGTTTCCATTTTCATGAGATACCCTAAGATCGTTATTCCCACGGCACCAGGAACAACTGAGGCAAAGCTAAACAAAGAAATACAACCAAACAAAGGCTTCCTCTCACAATAGTCACACAACAAATCACCCCTCTTCCTAATCTCAAAATAAACTCGCCATTAGCAGGAGAGCGAGAGCCACTTCCACAGTAGCAGGGCACAGCAGAACAGTTTAAGGCCAAGCGAGGGAAACATTTCCTTCTCAAGGCATTGCAGCCCCTGCTCGCGCCTGTCACCTGTCCTTCCTTGACCCCGCCTGGGAGCCACTTCTCTGTGTCTCCACAATTTCCTCCTTTTTCTTTTGTTTTAAAAGAAACACTTTCCATAACATAGCTCAATGCCCTCCTAGGGGTTCAATCATGCAAAAGTAAAGCAACAGAATACATAATGCACACAACATTATGGCAAAACTAACTCCTCCCAAGCTATGGAAAATACCTTGAAGCCAAGCTTTGGGATCTAATCCTGTCAACTGCTCAGCCAATAACTTAGCTATTTCCTCAGGCGTAGAATCCTCAGGCTGTTTACCAAAAGACATTGGAACATCATATTTCAAGGCATTAATTACTTTTGTAGCACTATTACCTTCTAAATAGGCTTGAGTTAACTTCCAATCATGTTCTGCATCATTATACATATATTCAGTAACACAAAAAGTAGAATTCCAGTCACCTCTTAAATCCACATATTTTTCAATAGATAGCATCTTTCAACCCAACCATTCTACTGTTTGTTTTAAAACGCCTACTTGATGTTGAAGTCTAGTATCAATTTTAGTTTGCTCGATCCATAACTCACGTGCATGTTTATGCCAGTCCTCAACGAAATACTTTGTCTGAATCGAGGTTTTTAATGCTATGCTGGAAACCGCTGCCAAAGTAGCAACAGTAAAGGCCTAAAATAGTAGCTACGATGACTCTAATCATTCTTTCACTTCTCTTCAGCAGATTATTAAAAAACTCAATAATCACATGATTAAGAGGATCTTGAGACCAATGACTTCCCAAATTAACAGGCATCCATACACATAATTTTTGCTGAATAATCATAATAGAATCTTGATTCATAATAAACTGAATAGAGGAATTAATACATGGATACAAATGACAGTTAATACAAGCAAATCAATCAGTAAAATTAAATCTATGAAAACAAACATGGTTTAGGAATACAAGCAGTAACCTTTTCTTTCTTAAATGTGGTAAAATTATACTGAGAGGCAGATTAAGCAGTCCCAGAAAAGTTTCCATTAGCAAGCACACCTTCTTTTAGTGCAGCGGCCGTCTTCCACAAATGAGTTTGAAACGTAGTAGGATCTTCCACAGAGGCTGGTCGATTATCAGCAGTGTCACCATCTCCCCAGCAAGGATCCATTAAGGCCTTCATTCTCCTCTCCTCTCATCCTGGTGACATTAAACATATCACAAGTGGTAACAGTCCATTCTGAACATGTATTAATAAATTGGCCATAAAACCCCAATTTATCCATTTATCCTGAATAATTTTTCCAAACGTGACAAGGCAATTTTTCCAAATGAATGGGCGAAAATTTAAGCCTATATAAGTAAATTGAGCACAAACAGGATATACTGGCTCCCTAACAATGTAATGTTATTCCAGTTTTGGTTTATAGCCCAAGCTGTCAATCGCTGCAAACGAGTCCTGGAGCTTGTAACTTTTACTCCTGGTAATAGCCAATTTTGATAGCCCATTTGGAGGCATGGTCTCTGTCCTAAACACAAAGGCATCTTTGAGCCAGCATAAGTAAAATTATACAAGGCCCCTTTATGCTTATTCAAATAAGTCAAATTATTCCAAGGAGATGATAAAATGCTTGCAGTGGTGTATAAAACCACATCTGTTTCCCCTGAGTAGCAGGCTCAAGTAATGGTGGATTAGGAATAGAAGACCAATAACTCACATTGACCTCAGCAGACCACACCATGAGTAAAGCACACATTGCTAAAAACAAATGCTTTGCAGTAAAGGATTTTCCCGTACGAGACAACACATTTTTTGTCCTTCAGAGGTTAATTGCTTCACCTGACCTCACGTAGGTAATGGTGTTGCCACTGCACGTATCCTTCTCCATTGTCGTTTATCAACCTTAAGAGAAGCCATGGCCTCAGTAACAGAGGACACCTCCTTCATCTCTGAGGGATCTCCATCAGGAGAAAATGTAGCTGGTTTAATTGGATTCCTGCCAGGGTAGGGCGTGGTTCTTATCAGTCCATGCTTGGAAGCATCTCCCGGGTAACCAGAATTGTCTCCCATCCTGTAACGAAAGAAAACCCTATCCCCTACCTAAATACAGTAATGTCCCTTCCTGCCATTCAGCATCTTGGACAGTTTTTATCCATACTGGCTGTCCCATGCCTTCAGGGGGAAGTTCAATAAAGTGTCTGTCTGCTCTGATAAAACTTCACCTTGTGGTAAATTAAGAAAATTAATAACAAATAATGCTTGTGTCAATATAGTTCTGCGATTAGTCTGCAAACTCCGTTCAGGCTGTGTAATGTCATCTCTTTTCCTCCTTTTTAATTTTATAATTTGTTGTTTCAGGATATGGTGAACTCTTTCAACAAAAGCTTGTCCTTGTGGATTATATTCTGTACCAGTAATATGTACAATATGATATCATTGACAAAATTGTTTAAATGTATAAGAAATATATGCTGGTTGGTTATCAGTTTTCATTTTAGAGGGCAGTCCCATAACAGCAAAAGTTTCCAATAGATGTTGTATAACATGAGCAGTGCATTCTCCAGGCAATGGCGTGGCCCATACAAATTATGAAAAAGCATCTGTGCTTACATGTTTATATGAAAGGCGACCAAACTCAGAAATATGGGTTGCATCCATTTTCCACAATTCATTAGGTTGCCTTCCTCTGGGATTAGTGCCAGACGGAATACATCTTATATGTAAAGGCTTATGAATAGGACAATTAGCAAAACTTCATTTGGCTTGAGAATAGGGAAGTTTATATTTAATATTTAATTGGCATGATTATGACTATGTTCTTCTTCTGGGGTAGCAAATGCCACTAATTGATCTACCATATGATTGCCATGTGTTAAAGATGCTGGCAATCTTGAATGTAATCTAATATGTGTAATAAATATTCTAGAGTTTCAGAATAACAATAGTCCTTTAATATGTGAAAATAACATTTAATATAGGCTTAGATGTAGAAACAACAGTAGTCATAACATTGTGTACTACTCCTACAACATAAGCAGAATCAGCTCTAATATTTACATCATGAGTAAAATCCTGCAATACATTAATTACTGCTAATAATTCATTTTGTTGTACTGACCCAAAAGAAGATTCCTGTACCCAAAATTTATCTTTGGTCTAATAAGCACTCTTTGTCTTACAGCCATCAGTAAACACAGTAACAGCAGATGGTAATGGGTCAACAGAAATTAGTGTATTATCACAGATTTCTGATTTCTAAAGCAATCTCACAATTTACTATGGGGAAAAAGAAATTCACTATTTCTAGTATAGGAAATCATGGTTAATTGAGAAACTTCAGACACCTGCGTTAAATATTCAACTTTATCTTTACTCAATGGGAAAATAATAGCAGCACAATCACATCCTGGCAGTGTAACAGCTCTTTGTCTGCCTTGTTGAATAATTAAAAATTAAAGAAATTTGTTCCTCATATGTTGTTAATGTTTTGTTAAAGTTAAATTTAATATATATCCATTCTAAAGGCAACTCATCTTGAGCTAAAGTGCCTATAGGATATTCAAGAGTATTTCAATGTATAATTTAATAACTCTATCTGGATCAATACGTGCCAAAAATGCATCTTCCCATTTTCAGAGAAGATATCCTTGCATGGCTTCATATAAGCACTAATGTCTCCCATCCCCTTTGTGGGTAACGATGCTGTCTTGCCGTCCTTATTAGCATCCGCACAGCAGGCATTTTCAGCAGTCGTCCTCCCGCGTCCTCTCCGACCACTGTTCTGTCCAATGTTAATTTTAGTGTAGATAAAAGCTCAATATATGGTTCATGTAAAGTTACCGCCTTTTTCAACCGCCCAGTGTCATCCTTTATGATAACCGTGACCCGTGCAGCCCTAATTATGGAAAAGAGAGAAAGCAGGTGATTCGTCATCGTCGCCCGAGTCTGTGGTTAACGCGTCGTCCTCAGGAAAGGATGCAGGAAAAGCTGCTTCAGGCAGCGGTGAAACTTTAACTTTCGCTGCCGTCCTGATGAAGACGCAGCTTCCCGTTCTCCGCTCGCCGTCGCCCTGGCTTCATTCGGGGCCTTGGGCACAGCGACCATCACAGCCCGAGCAGACGGGGAAACCATGGACCTCGCTGCCCCGACTCAGCCTCTTCTGCCTTAGCCTTCGCGTTGACCCCGACGTCAGGATCTATGCAGCCCTTGGGGGACCCAGGATGATTCTCTCCTCTGTCTCTGAACTCACGGCCATGTTAACTAACGGGTGGGGAGAGACGCTTCCAATCAGGTCATTTTATTTCCCATCTTCCTCTCCCTTTAGGAAACATTTCACCTCTGACCTCCCAAAAGCAATACACGAGGACGGAGTTTCTGGTGGGGATGAAATCTGCCTCCACCCTGGAATTAACCCCAGACGAGGAAAATACAAAGGTCACGACGTCATCGTTCATGGCATCGTCATCAGCCGCCTGCGGGTCCCAGTGAGGGGCAAGGAAATCTCACTTCCTCCATCATACATCATCGTCAGGAAAACCTGTTTGAACCGGCTGTGCAGTCATTGCGGAGTCTATCAATCCCAAAGTAAGCCGATGCCGTCATCCTCCTAGATCAATGCCGTCACTCCCTTGCATCACGGGGTTCAATGCCATCACTCCTTTGGGTCACGGGTTTCAATGCCGTCACTCCCCTGCACCACATGGTTCAATTGGTTGCTATTTTAGGGGTGAAATTAATGGTAAAGAAAACCCACTCTCAGGCACCGCATTGGAGCGATTGGGAAGATGGATACGAGGACAGACGGATGTGAGAACTGACGAATGCAAGGACGGACAGACGGGTGTGAGGAGAGACAGATGTGAGGACAGATTTCTGTTGTCTCCGGCGTCGGTGAAGTTACTTACGTTGTTCTCTGTTTACTTTGATGTCAGCGGGCGGGGCTTCGCCTCTCCCGGGTCTGCGGGTGCAGCATGAAGTGACGTTGGACTCTGTGAAAGGCTGTTTTTAGCATTAGTGAGGCAGCCCTGTCACTTTCTCCCTCCGTTTGTTTATGTTGCGGATGACGTGGGATGACGCGAATGATGTGGGATGACGTCAGAGGCAAGGTTTTTTTACGCTGAGTCACACCCGCGTCCTCCACACAACGCAATCATGGTGGACAGCGCCGTCAGTCGTGGCGGACTGTGTTTGTCTGTATTCCCGCATTCCATCACAAGGATTTCATTCAGGATTTTCCATCAGGGGTCGAAATGGAAATAGTTGTGAAATTGTGATTCGTTGTTGAGTCTCAGGGTGGCTCAGTGACCGGGGCGATGATGACGCCATAGAATGCGGCTGTAACGATGACACCATAGGATGTGGCCGCACTGACGGCGCCGTGAATGTGGCCCATGATGATGACGCCATAGGATACGGCCCACGCTCTGGTTTATTTTGTGGATATTTGAGGAGTGCGGGTGTCTGCTCGTCCCTGAAATCCCGGGGGGTTCCATACTGATGCTGTCTCTGCCGGGTTTTATTGTTTTGTTTTATTGTTGTTGTGAGAGTCACAGCTTCTGTTTCCTGTCGACTTTGTTTACCCAACTTCAGCATTAAGAAAATTCCCACAGTGCTCACATTTCCCAGCTCTTCCGAACATGGGCTCTCACCACCGGGCTATCCTTCCACTCCATCAGTGCCTGTCACGAGGCCCCACGTTTCATTTCTGACGTTGTTAATGTGAGACTTTGTGACTTCCAGTCGGGTTAGCTACGGGAGAACCAGATCTTCTCTTTCTCTTTGAATTGTTTATAATTCATTGATTTCACTCCTAGGGGTGATTATTTCCTGCTGTCTCCTCCTGTTGGGTGCATTTGCTTTCCTTTGTCCTAGAGCCTTTGGGTGCGCTGTGAGGTCAACAGCATGCCATCATGTGTGCTGTGCGGTCACTGGCATGACGTCAGGTGTGTAGTGATGTCGCTGATATGAGGTCACCGGTCGTTAGACGTCACTCATTTCTTTATGGGAGAAGCTCTGGTTGCTATAAACCATCTTTTCTTTCAGTGCTGCCTCCCTTATGTGGAGTCTGGTGTGGCACAGCTGCTCAGTGTGTGCTGTGCCTTTGGTTCCGTTCAGTTCTCGAAGGCTTTAATTTCTTTATTCCACTTGGACCCGGTTGTTGTTACCAAGGGTGGCTTAGCCTAGCGTTCGCGGCTTCCGGTCACTTAGCAACGCGCGTTCGTGACTACCGGTTGCTCAGCCCCACGCGCTCGCAGGCTTCCGGTTCATGACGTTGTCCGAGCCCAGCTTCAGACCACGTCACACACAAAGGTTGTGGATCCGATCACTCGCGAGGGTCGTTCTGACGTCTCTGTTTCTGTTGAGAATTCCTTTGTGGCCTCTGATCAGTTTTCCGGAAGGTTCCACGAGGGGCTGAGAAAAGCGCGCCTGTTCTGTGGGTTTGGTGAAAATTTCGACAGGTGACTTCTCAGGTCCGTGTGAGCCATGACCTGTCAGTTCCGTCGTTAATTCATTATTAATTAATTAAATTAATTATTTATTTACTAATTTATTATTAATCTCTTTGATTATTTGCTTACTTACTATTAATTGCTGTGATTAACTCATTATTTGCTTATCAATTTATTAATTATTAACTTCTGTGATTAATTATTCATTTATCATTAATTACTTTATTATCAATTTCTGTGATTAATTATTTATTTATTAATTTATAATTTTCTGTCCACCCTCTCTGTGAAGTGGTTTCCTGTGTGTGACGATGACGGGGGTCAGTTTGCTCCTCCGTTCTCTGAGCCCGCGTCTCTATTGGGGGATTTAATTGATATTGAGAGATAATAGCGACGAATGATTGTTAGTTCCTGTTATTTAAGTGGTGTGTGTGTGTGTGTGTGCATGTGTGAGTAGAAGTGTGTGCGTGTCTGTGTGAGTGGGAGTGAGTGGTGTGTCTGTGTGTGTCTGTGCGCGTGTGTGTCTGTGAGAGTGTGCGTGTGTGAGTGTGCATGTGTGTCTGAGTGTGCGTGTGAGTGTGTGTGTGTGTGAGTGCGTGTGCGAGTGTGTGTGTGAGTATGTGTCCGTGTGTGCATGCACGTGTGTCTGTGTGTGTGAGTGTGTGTGCACATGTGCACGTGTGTGCGTGTGTGTCTGTGTTTATGTGAGTGTGCGAGTGTGTGTGTGTGTGAGTGTGCGTGCGTGCATGCATGTGTGTGTGTGTGTGTGTGTGTGTGTGTTTCTCTTCCTGTGCTTTGAATGGTATGAACTTACTTATTTCTTGTGTTTTCTGAGTGTGTTTAGCCTCACGGAGTTGGGCTTTCCGACCTGTATCATCTGAGTGCAGAGAGATTGTTTACCTTTGCTTTACTCACAGAAGATCTGGTTTTATCCGGTTACAGTGATTGACAGTTTCGCGGGGTAATCGCAGTCTGTGCTGAGTCTGCCCAGGCCGCCCTGGCTTTCCGTGCCTTTGCTGAGAACTCAGGTGAAATTCCGGTCTGGTCTCGTCTGGTTTTTTCCTAGGCCGTTTCCCCTTGCAGCTTTTATTTCTCACGTCACACTTTTAGCGTTTTGATTCTTTTGTGGCAGAAGGATTTTCTTTCTGCTCTGTTTGGGGTTCCATGGGCTTCTCTTCCTCGAGGTTAGGGATTTTTTTTTTCCCCTATGATTTTGATGAGGATGTTTCATTGCTCTTCACGTTAGGGATCTCCTCCTCCTGTCCCTTCCCTCCCCTCCCCTCCCTCCTCCTGTCCCTCCCCTCCCCTCCTCCTGTCCCTCCCCCCTCCCCCCCTTTTTAATGGTTTTAGGTTTTGGTTTCTTCAAAGTGCCCCAAATATTCTGAACATTTTGTGGTACAAACTTTTCAGGTTTAGGTTTTTCTTTGTCCAATGGATCCGTTTCTTCTATTTATCATATTATACCTAGGGTTCTCACTCCCATCTATTGTATTCTGTTCATGATTTCTGCGTCTATGACTCCTCTTCCCTTTCCTATGTTTTCTGTCTAAATGGATTCATTTACTTTGTGTTTTCTTTATTATTTCTATTTCCATTTTCAGTTTTTGGACAATTTTGTTCATGTCCTTTCCCAGTTTTATTGTATTTTCCTGTATTATTTTACATTATTAATTTTCTCTAAAAATATCCTTTACCTTTTTGAATGTGTTTTACTTTATTGTAATACTTTAAGGAATTTATTAATTTCCTCTTCAAATGCTTCTATCATATTATTTACATTTTTGTTGGATATTTTATTTGTTTACATTTGAAATGTTATATCCTTTCCCCCTCTTCCATGTCCCCCTCCACTTGCTTCTATAAAGTTGCTCCCACTCCCACCTCAACTCCATGGCCTAGTGTTGGAGTTTTTCATATATTATCCTTTGTAGGCCTGGATTTGTGTGAAGATATTGTGTAAATTTGGTTTTGTCATGGAATATCTTGGTTTCTCCATCTATGTTAATTGAGAGTTTTTCTGGGTATAGTAACCTGGGCTGGCATTTGTGTTCTCTTAGGGCCTGTATGACATCTGTCCAGGATCTTCTGGCTTTCATAGTCTCTGGGGAGAAGTCTGGTGTAATTCTTATAGGTCTGCCTTTATCTGTTACTTGACTTTTTCCCTTACTGCTTTTAATATTCTTTCTTAGTTTCATGTTTTGGCATTCTGACTATTATGTGATGGGAGGAGTTTCTCTTCTGGTCCAATCTATTTGGAGTTCTGTAGGTTTCTTGTATGTTTATGGGCATCTCTTTCCTTAGATTAGGGAAGTTTTCTTCCACATTTTGTTGAAGATATTTACTGGGAGTCTTCACTCTCTTCTATACCTATTACCCTTAGGTTTGATCTTCTCATTGTGTCCTGGATGTTTTAGGTTAGGAGCTATTATCTTTGACACTTGTGTCGATGTTTTCTATGGTATCTTCTGTCCCTGAGATTCTCTCTTCTATCTCTTGTATTCTGTTGGTGATTCTTGCATCCATGACTTCTGATGTCTTCCCTAGGTTTTCTATCTCCAAGGTGTCTCCCTTTGTGCTTTCTTTATTGTTTCTCTTTCCATTTTTATATCCTGGATGTTTTTTGTTCAATTTTGTCACCTGTTTGTTTTCCTGTAACTCTTTAAGCAGTTCGACCTGTTCTGCATTTTTTAAGGGAATTATGTATATCCTCTTAAAGTCCTCCATCATCATCATGAGATGTGAATCCGAATCCAAATCCAAATCTTGCTTTTCCAGTTTGTTGTGGTATCCGACTCTTGCTGTGCTGCGAGACCTGTGCTCTGGTGATGCCAAGTAGTCCTGGCTTCTGTGGCTTAGGTTCCTGCACTTGCCTCTTGCCATCTGGTAATCTCTGGTGTTCATTTGTCTTCCAGGCTCTGACTGGAGCTCCCTCTGGGGCTGTGAGCTCAGGAGGGAGAGCACTCCTGGGAGACCAGCTCTCTCCAGGCAGGTTTAGGGCCTGGATGGCTGTGGGATAGCCTCAGCCCTGGACACAGATAGAGACCGGAAGGCACTTGTATAATTTTTATAAGATTGATGATCCTCCTCATGAAGGCAGGGATCGCTGTGGGCCAGACAGTGGTGGTCATGCACAGCTCGCCTGTGATGCCTCCCAGCTATGGCGATTTAAACATTATTTTAAATCTGTTGAGAAAAGAGACTGCAGAAGTTATCTATGCCTTATAGATTTTTTTCTGGTTGCCACTCATTCTCTATGGAGCCTTTAGGGTTGGGCGTCTATGTCACTCTTGTCCGGTTGTGACGGTGAGACTTTAGCTATATCTGACATTAGTAGGAGACACAGCTCTGAACTGTTTGTCCTCCTGCCTGTTACAATGTTTCTACAAATGTTCATCAGAAAAGTTTTTATAAAATCAGATAAAAGTAAGTTAATTTTCCAGTGATCAGTAATCAGTTACATAAGAACAAAAAACGAGTAAGAACTGTGCACAAAACTGTAACATAATTTTTAAATGCATTTGTAAGGCACTGTTAGAGTTCATGTATAATGGTAAATAAAAAACTCATCAAAAATAAACGATATGCTCCAAAGTGGCTAAAAGGCATAGTCAATCATTTGTTTCCCCTGTTTATTTTATTTCCTTAGAGTACAGTTTGTTTGAGAACAACATAAGGAAGTTGTCAATTGAATTTCTGGATATTTCATTCTGCCATCATCAACATAACAGCGTGTCTAAAAGTAATAAACTGTGCATCTGGATTCATCAAAAAGAAGATAGCTTGGTATAAATAAAAAACTATAATATTTAATTTGGTACTATAGTAAAACACATGCAAAATTCTAAAATACTTCTTACATAGAGATTATTTTATGATTTATTTTACAAAAAGTATGAAGAGTTTACATAATATGAAGTTTAAAAATAATATTAACTTCATGATATATATATGTATATATGTATACACACATATATACACACAAACAAAGAAGGGGGAAAGTTCAAAAAATAAAGAGGTATTGAAAATATAAACTGCTGTTGATGTTTAAAATATACAGATATTAATATGTATATGAAAAATGACATTATTCATATTTAACAAAATGTAAAGCTAATTATTTTATTAAAATACATATGATTTAATAAATTAAACAAGGTATATTTGTTAAGTATGATGTTTTTTCCAGTAATTAAAACTTTTATTAAATTTTCGTATTATAATTTTATAATTTAAGGTTCTTAGAAAAATTTGTGTTTAACTCATGTTCTTCAGCTATCAATACACATTACATTTGATATTATGTCACTTCATGTTATGGTGAATTTTTGTGGCAGACTGCAGGGATAATATGTTCTAGTGAATTTATCAAATCTAAGATTTACAAGTAATTTAAAAATGGAAAAGTACTTATAAATGCAAATATATGAATACATTTTAATGTATTGTATAGCTTACTTTTATGCTTTTGTGTAATTTTTATATTGTGAAAATTTATTATGTATACTATGTATGTCATAAGTATGTGTACATTGTATTTGTTTCTTCATCCAGATACAGCAAGGTAGCCCTGTTCTCTGTATCTTTGGCAGTCACTGGGAAGTCGTGGGCCTCATCAGCGAATCCTCAAGGACATGTGATGATACTGTTCTCGTCATCAAGATGGCCCTGAACCTATCATGGACGAGGCAGTTTATTACTATAGATGAAAAACCACTGGATTGGATTTTCCCTTTGCTTTGCAATTTTTGCCCTGGAATAGAAGACAGTCTTAATAAGAACATAAGCAGTGCTGCTTTTGTCCCCCACGGATTCTCTTCTCACTCATGGAGTAGATTAATTACTTCCTCACAGAGCAGATCACGGCGGAATCCTCCTCCATTTCTCTTTGTTTCAAATAACAAAGACTCTTTTGCAGGCAGGCAGCACTTATATTTTCAAGATGGACGTATCTTTTCAGCTAGCAAATCCTCAACATCACGACCCTGGACAATTCCTATGTTCAAAACTTTGGGTATTTATCATTCAGCTGCTTCATGCAGTAACCCGCTATCTAGTCATTCTGAGTGTTTTAGTCATTGTGAGACCTCGATCCCACCCAAAGCTTGTATGTCATCTAGCTTTCCCTGGAGAACTGGACTCCAGTACCAAAGTAGAAAACTTGTGGGATCAGGCAGATACCGGACTGATCTTTCAGGTGCTATAACTGGATTTCACACAATATCAATTAATTTCATTGGATCTTTGATTCCACTTCCAAAGCAAATAGATGGATTCCAAATCAGTTCTGAGATATATTCTCTTTACCCTCAAACTAAACCTCGTATATTTTCTTCTGCTGATCAGTGTGTCATTGGATCGTGGCTGGGAGTTTCTCCTGATATTAGATCTGGGGCACAGGCACAGGCTGCGCCATATGAAACTGAAACAGTGATATGGAGCCCATTTAATAAAGAATTTGATCAAACGAAAATTTATTATATTGTGGAAAAAGTTACTATTGGTGCAGATGAAGAAAGTTATGATGTAAATCTATGGTCCCCTTTATTAGTTAGTGAAATTGAGTTAACAACTCGTCCCATGCTTAGTGACTGTGGGTATCAGTACTCTTCAGCAACACCTACGGTGAATACATTGTTCAGTGGAGCTTGGTACTCAGCGAAATCCCAAATCACCTCTACAGAACCAGATGGAAAAACGATGTCTCCTGTATCTAAGACAAATCTGTTATCCTATACAATTACTATTCCTTTCTCTAAGCCTCTACCTACAAACAATCCTTTTCTGTCTTGGGCTTATTATAAACCAAATAAGATCATAGAATCAAGCCACCTATGTACAATTAGCCTACTGAATACACATGAGGCCAGTGTAATAAAACAAAAATGGTTTGAAGTTATAACATGGCCTTTGTTCTATTCTAATATTGTTAAACCTCTCACTTATTCTAAAATGAATTTCAAGCGACAATGGATACAAAGCGATTCAGACATACCACAGCTTTGGATGTTTTCAAAAGTCGAGCCAAGGAAGTATTTGGATACCTTTAAAGCTGATAAAGCAAGGCTGTGGTTGCAGATTAAGAATAAAGAAACAAAATTCCAGAAACATCCCAAATTTCCGTTTGAGAGTCCCAGAATTGAGAGCAGAGAAGGTAAAATCAAATATTGGATGAAGGCAAGAGGAGGTGCAATTATATCATTGGACCAAACAGAAACTTGTACAATTGTACCACAGAACCGACCTGATCCTAGTGCAGTCGGATGTTGCTCTAATTCTTATCACACATTGCTGAGGATGCAACGAGATGTTAAGACTTTTACTTATCTTGAAATTGATACGGCCAGACCATTGGGCAGCCCCACTGGAAATACTGAACATTCAGAAAAGTCTATACCATTTACCATTAGGTCTCGGATGCACGCCGAGGGTGTGAAAATCACACACTGGACAAAGTCACACACTGAAGAAAAGGTTTGGTTCCCTGTGCAATCAAGAGGGGCCCAGCATCCATGTGACTCTCAAGTGAATCATTACTTGTCTGAGCTGCAAGATGAAAAAATACGACCTTGGTATCAACCACAAGTCAATACAGTCAAAACTGTGATTAACACAGAGTTTCCAATGCTGCCTTCCTGGATCAAACAGGAAGGTGACCAATCAGGACTCTGGACTCAAAGCCAAGACGATTTTGCTAAATATTGGTTTCAAATTCGAATTAAAATGATCTCACAAGGGGCACAGCCAGTATCTCAAACAGAACACAAATGGGCAATGTTGGAAACTGAAACACATAGACTCTGGGACCCACCTGTGGTTGACAAATTAAGAAACTGGATCCATCATGGCGTTGATACAGTGAAGACCTTAAATGATTTAGATGTTCATATAATTAAATCACAGGTACACAAAGAGGCCAGGACATTAATAAAATGGAGGCAGACTGACTTGCTAAAAATAAAAACCCAGGCACCATATGAAGCTGACATAGCCATGTCATGGAATCGTGATGGAAAACCATTAGTCCACAACTGGAAGGACTTTTTGGAAGACAGAGACACAACATGGATAAATTCTCAGCTCCAAGAACTGAATGACTGGGCACCACCTAAAATCGATAGATTCACAAGGTGGACAAAGACAGACACACCACTCTCCAGCCTCTTGATCTCGTCTGAAATGGACACATTTGTGCAGTCAGCTGTAAGTAAATCCTCAAACATAAATCTCCTGATAGATTCTATAATTTATGCTATGCTATTGTGGACCAAAAAGAAACCAGCATCGAAGTCAAAATGTACTCATACTATACTGATTTTGTGGATGTCAACAAAAATGTTACCAGGAAGCCTCTGCACGCAAACCCTACGGGATAAGTACGTGCCATGGCTCCAGGATGAGTCTCAAGAAACAAATAACTGGATGATTTCTGAATCTGATTTAGCTTCCTTGTGGCCTAAAACTCACTATCCAGAAATAAACTCAGTACCGTTTAAGGGTGAAACATTTACAATATGGGACCCAGAGGAATACCCTACACTAAATCTATGGAGAGAGATTGAAGCAGAGATAAACACCGAACTGACCCACACTGAGTCACCACTAGGAACTTCATGTGCATTTCAAGTTCCCAACATGACAGTTTTTAACCAGGCTGACCCTCCGCCAAGGATTCGTCCACTGAGGGAGGACTATGATGAAATAACAACGTGGCTCTCATACAAAACACAACCAGTAAATCCGTGGACTCCACCAGGTAGGAATTTAGCCTCGGCTCCTCACTATGAAACGTCAGTGAACAATCTCTTCTCAGAGACAAAATATGATACAGATATTCCATGGCTTCACACTGAGTTTTTTACAGAAACCTCACTGACGGGGGCTGAAACTGTTTCAGGAGTGGGCGTGAATGACGCTGAAACTGTAAATATGTGGACACAGACTACGGATGCTTTGGAAAAATTACGGATGAAGGATAAAATCCAAATACCCACTTCCTTCACAGAGGGGAGAACGGATAGTTTCACACCATGGATTCAGATGGAGTCTCCGACGTATGATAAATGGACACTCCGTGTATCCGATAAAATCCCTTTATTGACTCAAGCTATGTATCCAACAGGATATCAATGGACAGAAAGCATAGCTCCCACTGCCTCAGTTTGGCTGAAAGGCAATCCTCTGTTAGTAAATCTGTGGCTACAGAAAATATCTGACAGGGCTCTATTGCCATGGCCCCAGGCCGAATACCTACCATTAAACCTGCAACCTCCAGCTGTGACTTACACAATCATACCACACTTACTTCAAGCTGGATATGCACCAATCAGTCTGTGGAGAAAACCCACGTCTGATGTCATCATCATGCCATGGAATCAGCCTGAATTATTCAATCAGAAAACATATCTTGAATCTAATACCAGAGTCCTGCTGTGGCCGGAGCCCGAACAGATACCTGAGCACTTATGGCTCCTACCAATAAGTGATACCTTTATATCACAGTGGCCATGGCACGAATCTTCTAAAATAAATATGGCATCAGCAGTAAACCCTGATGCATTGATAATGTCTATACCACAATGGCCAGAGAAGCACACACCTGAGGTGAATCTAAAGTCACTACTTGTATCTGACAGAAAGGCAGCAGCTTCATTATGGAGTGAATATTCAGCAGGAAATGCGCTTGTATCACCTATGGATGACAGAGTCACATCTTGGTCCCAGTCTCAGTCCCTGCCAGCCTACACACAGGCGTGGACTCTATTTGATATGATGATGCAACCACATACCCACAATAAGTGTACATTAATAAACCAATGGCCACACATTTTCTCTGGTGCAATGACATCACCATGGTGCTTAGATGATTTTCAAGCAACAAGTGTGTGGAGACAACCTGTGTCTGATGAATTTGTGCTATCAAGGACACCGGTTTCATCTCCAGAAATAAATCCATGGGGCTCTGTGATGTCTGATACAATCACAGCCTCGTGCTCTGGATCCGAATATTTGCCAGTAGACAGGGCGACACTCCTCAGATATAATACAATTGCACCTGCATGGCTACAGCAGAGACTCCCACTGGATTTAAGAATGTCCCCCGTATCTGATATAATCGCGCCACATTGGTTACAGAAAGAATCTACAGATGGAAATCTAAGGCCGTGGAGTGTGTCTGATGCAGTGACACCGACTTGGACCCAGATAGAATCTCCAATATGGGGTCTGTGGGTGCTGCCACCTCCTAATCCAGGGCCTCCAAATGCATTTCCAACAAGAAATCTATTGCCCAACTACTCAGCTGACAAAATCACACAACCGTGGGATCGCACTGAAATTCCATGGATACATCATGCATCCATCACTATTCCGCCATTACGTCAGACTGAGTTTCGAGCTGAAAACCTTTGGACATCGCCTTTGTCTGACACAGTGGCACCATTATCAACCCATGTGGGTTCTTTGCCACTATACCTGAGGACACTGTTACCGTCTAACTTTATCACTGCACTGTGGACCCTCCCAGAACCTTTGCCATCGAAACTATGGACGTCATCTGTATTAAATGGACTCAGACTGTCCTTGCCCCAGACTGAATCTAAAAACATAAATGCACAGGCACTGTTTGAGGCTGACCCATTAATCCTGCCATGGACTCAGTTCAAGCACAAAACACTCACTCCATGGACAGAGAAAGCAGATGATATGTTATCACAATGGATGGCATCTGAAGTTCTTTCTGCACCATCTCAGATTCTATCTGCATATGATCCAGATCAGAGCCATCTCCAAATTCCAGCCATCAAACATTGGATGCATGCAGTGCCTGACCACGCTTTCTTAAGAAACCAAGCTTCTTCACCTGCAATGTATTTCTGGAAAAAACACGGCATTGATACATTTATGGAGTGGGCCACTTCACAATTCACAAACACAAGGCGCCCGACAGAGACTCTCTCTACCATACTCAACCATGATGAAATTTCAACAACAGATTCTTGGACAAATTTTGAAACAAATATTGTCTCACAAATGTCCCAAGCTAATTCCAGGATCCTCAATCCCTGGACACACAGTTTTGCCCACTGGATGCAGTCTAATTTTGATGGAGTTACTCCATGGGCTCAAACACTATGGGCTGTAGAAAGTCCAACTATTCATATGCGTAGTACAGAACCATTGTGGAAATTGGCTCATATCAAGGTAATAAGATCTTGGAAACAATCCACGACAGAAATGGCCTTACAAGTGATAACAAAAAAGTCCACTACAGTATATTCCTTCACAAAATTTATATTAGATAGTGCCTTTATTCCTGATCATACAGTCAGTCCAATAGGAAGTCGACAGACACAGACTGAAGATGATGAAGTGATATGGACACAATCCAAGTCCCTTAAAAAATATATTCAGACAAATCCTTACTCTAAAATACTCACAAAATGGGGACAGGGTGAATTTTCAGAAGACATTATTTGGGCAGAACCTGAAGCTGGCAAAGCTATGGTTTGGCAACAGAGCAAATCTAAATCTTTTATTCCAAGGATAGGAGAGACAGCTAATGTAGTAAAAGCAAGGGCAGAAACTGAATCCTCAGTCAAAACTTATTTTGCAAAATTAGTACCCAATTCATTGAGTGCACAGATACAAGCAAACTTCCTAGCAACGAATGCTGATGCACAACCTATACATGATAAATTTGTATTGGGGACAAATGCTAACTATGCATTAACAAAAAGTTGGAGAGAGGAAGGAAATAGAGCAGTCAACACCAAGGGAATCTCTGAAAATCAACCTGCAACAGAAATTGTCTACTTGTGCACAGACATGGTGTATCCAACATTCAATTCTTTGTCACAAAGAGAGAATGTAGCAACTGTATGGTCACGAGTTGAACCTCAACAAATAAAATTTCCATGGCAGAAGACAAAATTGTCAAACATAATACACTGGACACAGAGTGACTCATTATCAATATATCCATGCATGAATAATAAATTATCTAAACTCATGCCTTGGACCCTCGTTCAATATATACCAGAATATCACTTAGCAGATTCAAAAGCAATACCTTGGAGTGAGACTGAGCCTTTTCTAGCACATATATGGAAAGAGACCACATTTTCAAAAGTCACATATTGGACTCAAACTGAATCCTTGTCAGAAACCCAGTCAACACAGGATTCAGTAGTCACACCATGGATCCAGAGGGGATTTCCGCAAGAAGATATGTGGGTAGGTTATACTGCTCCTAAAATCAATCAATTGATTCAGGAAGACTATGAGTTAGAAAGTTCTCCAACAGTGACTCTATCCTCAATAGTTTTTACTTGGACACACCCTGAACATATACCATTAGTTCCATGGACAGAGTCCATGGAGCTTAGATACACAACAATAAACAAAGGGGTGTGGCCTTCATATAGTCCTATTATATTGGCCCATCCTGAATCCCCAGAAGTATTTATGCCAACAAACTCTGTTTCTGAAACTTTCACACCACTCAAATGGAACGACTTCCCAATAAAATATCACTGGGCACAGCCTTTACCTGATAAACTTATACCACTGACCAGGGTTTTATACATACCAGAAAACCTTTGGACAGAAGTCGTATATTCTACATTTGTACACAGGACAAAGTTTATATCTTCATCAGAAATTATTCCTATACAGCCTACTTATTATGCAGTCACACCATGGGCTAAAGATAAGGTTTCAGAAATAATTACCTGCATATTGTCTGATTATCATGCATGCATATCATGGAACCAAAGTATGTATGTAAATTCCATAATAACAGAGGCTTCTAGTTCTGTACTTAAAAAGGCCCTCCAAACTCAGTCTTCTTTAGATTTTTTGGCACCAATAATAACCACCAAATTTACAATGTGGAGACCAAGTGAACTGCCATTATTGGAAGCTGAGTTGAAGCCCATAGCTTCCATAATTGTTGAATGGACCCAAGCTGAGGTTTCACAAAACTTAATAGCAGAAACTTCAAAAACAACCGACACATCTCTGAACTCCATTATATTTCCACCTATACTGTTTTATATGAAGGCAGAAACTGAGAAAGGAACATTTTTAACAGTGACTGAAAGTGAAGCTAAGAAAATTTTGACAGTGTCTAATATTAATACTTTAATAATTTCAGTGTATGCTCCAACTTATGTTATCCAACATTCAACACAAATTAGGTGGACATCTCTTTTGTGGGCACCTACAGAAACCCTAGACAGAAATACATGGTCTTTTTCTGAAGTGGGATCACCCTTATCCTGGAAGGTGCCTATTCCTTTAGCAGCTAGTTATGAGCTTCACCACAACCCAAAACATTGGTTTAAAACTCAAGATGAAAGAATAAAACCATGGACTCAGTCAGACTTTCAGATAATCGATATTTCCACTCCACCGATGACTAACAAAGTAGAGTCCCATGATCGACATATAGTGGGTATGCATTCTGCTACTGATATATTTGATGCCTGGTCCCAGTCTAAAACAGAAAGTGAAGGATTCTGGAATATTTCAAAAGACAGTACATCAAGGCCATGGTTCCAAATCGAAGCTGGCATAGACAATAATCAGATGCCGCTGAAATCTACCGCAGCGAAAGTATGGCCTCAGGCTGAATCAGAAGTGTTTCGACCCTGGACCCAGAATGTATTTAATATCCCACTGTCACAGGATGAAATAGAACCAGAAACATACTTGAACATGTCCAACATTAATACTTGGTTCCAGTTTCAAAAAATTTCAACAAGACAAAGAACTAAATTTGCCCATGAAACTGTTACTCCATGGATTCGGCCAGAATGGCAAATCGCTCATTCCTGGAATGAACATGAGATAAAGGTACCAAAAACTGGGTCACATTTTAGAACAGATACATCCCAAATATTCTTAACCTATTCAAAGTCTGATGAGATTAAACTTTGGACTCAACCTGAATCGCAGCTTGTTAGGAGGTGGACTGAAGATGCCATAGTCACACTTTGGTCCCTGACTAAAAATGATGCAATTAAGCCATGGTTAGGACTGGAGTATGAAACAACACAAGCTGTGGCACAGCCAAGTGATGGTGTAATCGATCCTTCTGTTCAGTGTGAGGCTTCTACTGAAACGCTACCAGTGATTTCCTGGACTCCTTTTAATGCAGTACCATACTCAGTACAGACTCAGATGGAGTCTACATTTCAATCCCCGACTCAAATCCACACAATTAGGCAATGGTCACAACCAGAATATGAAACTACAAAATATTTGACACATTCTAATGTTGGTGTGGCCTACCCTTGGGTTCAGCATGAGGGCTCTACTAAGACTCTAGAGATCATTCCCTGGACTCGTTCTGATACACTAATATACCCATTACAGACTCAAATCGACTATGCATTTCAGTCCCCGACTCAAGCCTATTCAATTAGGCAATGGTCATACCCGAAATTTGAAATTACAAAATATTTGGCACATCCTAATGTTCCTATAATCAAACCTTGGATTCAGCATGAGGACTCTACCAAAACTCAAGGAATCATTCCCTGGACTCAATCTGATATGGTAATATCATACCCATTACAGACTCAAATGGACTCTACATTTCAGTCCCTGACTCAAATTTATGCAGTTAAGCAATGGTCACAACCGAAATATGAAACTACAGAATCTTGGGGACAGCTAGGTGTTGGTATGGCCTACCCTTGGATTAAGCATCAAGGTTCTACTGAAACTCTAGAAATCTTTTCATGGGCTCCTTCCAATACAGTGATATCCTCACTACAGACTCAGATAGATTCCACACTTCATTATCTACCTCAAAATTATGCCATCGGGCAATGGTCACAACCAGATTACAAAACTACAAGATCAACACAAACTAATGGTCACGAAATCAGCCCTTTGATTCAGCCTCAAGGTTCCACTGCAACCCTAAAAATAGTTTTCTGGACTCACTCCGATACACTATCATACTCAATACAGACTCTAATGGATTCATTTAGGTTTTGGAACCAGTTTCAACCAAAAACAACCCAAATTTGGGCCCCAACTGCAGAACAAGCTAGAGAAACACCAGTTTTGACTGGAATTGGTACAGTAACATCACCCTTTCACTTTCAAGGTAATACAAGTAGTCTTATGTTACTCATTTCTATTCCAAAACTTGATAATATAGGTAGGTGAATTCCATGAGATTGACAAAGACTGAGTTTCTGGAAACAGACTGCTACCATAGTTGAAAAATAAGACCAACCATCTGTAAATACAAATTACCTTTAAATCTACCCAGGACTCAACTATCCCAGGTTGTAGTCCATGGTAGGTTTTAAATCTCAGGGGTCGAGCTACAAAATACATGAACACAGACTACACAGGCCGTTTTTAGAATTTCAGGTATTTGTTCTCCAAATTACTCTAAAATTGTTACCTATCTACAGATGCACCTTAATACCAAATGTGTTAAACCCTGGACTCAGTTTGAAACTTTAATATTCAGATTTTTAGCCCTACTTTATATCTCCAATGGTCAAGCTACTTATTATCTATCAGAGTGGATAACCCACAGCTAAAAACAAGACAGATCTATAACTCTGTAAAACTGGTTTTATCTCATTTTTTTCAAGTACAAAATTGATCTAATAAGTGGGTCCAAACTTGAATCAGATAAATTAAGGTCCAGCCTTTATGTTTTAAAATTGATGCAATATCCGTATTTATTCCTTTTGAACTTGAGCTTTGTGGGGAAATCATACTAATAAGTTACTGGGTATTCATGTTTTTATTGCCAATATAAGTATCACCTTATCAACGCAGATAAGTGCTATACAAGGCAAAAATAACAGCGACTCATTGTAACCTAGCAAGCTTACTAATAATCTCATATCTATATCAAACTGATTTTGGAGAGAATTCTTTGTGAAAGCTTTTGTAGCAAATTAGAAATCATCGATACAAAAAAAAACAAAACAAAAAAAACCCCAAAAAAACCCTGATGTCCTGTGTGGCTCTTTTAACTTTTTACTTTTAGCCTTTTTTCTTTTTTATTTACAGTACCCTCCATCTCCATGGACACCCTACTCACACAGTGAAAACATATCTTCTTTTTTTTTTTTTTTTCGGAGCTGGGGACCGAACCCAGGGCCTTGCGCTTGCTAGGCAAGCGCTCTACCACTTAGCTAAATCCCCAACCCGAAAACATATCTTCTTGAACTGATTCTTTGTTTTCTAATTACTCATCCTCATTTTCTTCCATCCTGAAGTCTCCTTTCCTTTCTGATTTTCAAATACTTCTGATACTTTGCTCTAGGAACTAAGGCTCTCAAACTTATTGAGCATACTGTTGTCTTAAATTTTTATTTCTCCACGCTTTTCCAGACATGCTTTCAAGGGAGAAACCTACCCTGATGCCTCCACCTCAATCTGGCCCTCAAGATAAGCACTTAATGGAACCACTGTCTTTTAAGGAATCGATACTTAATGTTTCCTTGTCGGGATGTCACCTTAGTATGGTATGGAAAGATAATCTTCAAGCTCTATGGCTCTACAAAACAGCAGTTCTTTCTCATGAAACCACAGGCAAGCTTTCTGATAAGCAGATATTGTAATTACATTGTTTAGATGAGATGACATTATCCTAAATTATGAACAAAATTTCTGAAGTCAGATATATAATCTTTTTATCAATAAAAATAATTCTTATTTTTCATGTTAGTCACTGTCTATTGTATATAGTTCTTTCTTTTCTGGGGGCAAAGGCCGTAATTGACAATGAATACTAGGAAAACTGTTTATAAATTATTTAGAAGCGATTTCTTCCAAAATTATTGTAAGCGATGTATGTTAGTAAATTAGTGATTGTTCATACATAACTTCACAATAATCACAACTTCACCACCACTGAATATGAGGAGTTCTCTATGTTTTCCGTACCAGACATGGTTCTTTCATGTTCAACAAGACTTAAATTCAGATGGAGAGTTATAGGTTGTGGCCTTTATGTGCACGAAAGTATGACAGTATTTCAAAACCACTTAGTGCTTTGGACTGGAATATTATTTCACTTGAGAAGCAGATAAGCAGAATTGAAAATATTTAGGGAGGGACAGAGTTTCTCTTCATATAATGAAAATTGGAATAACTTAGTAACAAATGTCCTTGTATTTAGTCAAAGTTAAAGATGTCAGATCCGCAAACATTTTTCTTAAGCATAAAACTAAAATAGAAATGTTTCAAGAAGAAAGAACACTAACTCAAACTTTATGCGGGTTCCTTCTAGAATGTGGTTTACGCCCGGGCCTTGTCCCCCACTGTCCCAACTGCTGGGAAGCTGAAATAGGTGAATTTCCTTGGATGGTTTCTGTGCAACTTTCTTACTCCCACTTCTGTGCAGGCTCCATACTTAATGAAAAGTGGATCCTTACGTCTGCTCGATGTGCCAATTTTGTGTAAGTCTGAATAAAACTTTTCAAGATGGTTCTATATCACATGTGGATGTTAACTGAGATAGTTGATGAATATCGTCCTTTGAAATGCAGCTTCTTCAATATTCATATTATTTCTTATTTAAATCTGATATATCAACTCATTCTAAGCGATACATTTTTTCATTTCATATGACAATATTCCTCAAAAAATAGATGAGAACAATTTTAGACTTTGGCCATGACATGTATGACATTCTGTTGTATTTGATTTACTTCATGCTTTTGCCAAAATTATTGTTTATTTTGAAGATGCATTTATTATCCTAATAATATATTTGTGGGTTATGAAAATATATCTCAATTTTATATTGTTTTTACCTATAAGAATATGGAAAGTGCTAACTTCAAATCAAAAGTTCCTCTGTTTTTATCGGTTATAATTGAGACATTGTTGGCCTTACAGCCAACAATATACATTCATTGTAATTAACTTAATTTTCAAGTTTTAGTAATATAATAAAATTATAGTAATTTTAATTTAGTAATATAATAGTAATTTAGTAATATAATAATTTTTTATATTAGTAATTTAATAATTTAGTAATATAATAATTTAGTAATATAATAATTTTTTGCATCATTGTAAGATTTACTTTTAGATTCTGATGTTGAGTCCTATAACGGACTTTTATGATGAACAATGCATTATATACCTAATAGAAGTAATGTAAATAATTATAGCAAGAGTGCGTTCTGTGTTCAAAAGCTAGTTATCCTGTAGTATCAATCAAGAGGCAGAAGCAGGAAGATTGTGGCCAATATGGGTTATCGCTTATGCAAGCAACTAGATTGATTAGACCTTAAACCAATACCTATTTCTTCCAAAATAAAATTAGATAATTTGGTATAATAATTTACTGTCCATTTGCATTTCATGTGACCTCTAAGATTTTTTTATATTAAAATGTAAAACTTTAACTCGATGTATTTTTCTCCAGAAAACGGTCAGAAGCTCTGGCTTTAGTCCAAGTGGGGCTGGTTGATCTTCAGGACACTACACAGGGTGAAATCGTAGGGATTCACCGTTCCATGCCATATTTAGGTTCCAGTGGACCATTGGGACCTGGCCTGCTCTTGTTGAAGGAGCCCCTACAGTTTCAACCTTGGGTGCTTCCTATTTGCTTGGTGGAGAGTCTGGACCAGGAGAGACATATCCAGCTGTATGACTGCTGGTTACCCAGTTGGTCCCTTATGAGGGGTAAGTCATGATGAACACAGTAGGTTAATTCAGTAGATTTTTCCTAAGATAAATTGAGGTTTTATCTTTTTATTTTCATAATATTTCTCCTTCTGTATGACAATAACACACACACACACACACACACACACACACACACACACACAAACCTTTCTGATTTCTTTCAGGAAGTCCTGGTATCCTGCAAAAAAGGCACCTGAGCATCATGCAAATCAGCCCTTGTGACAAATTTTGGCCTCAACTGAATGAGTTCACTTTCTGTGTAGAAGCCAAGAAAGCTATGGGGGAATCTGGCTGCAAGGTGAGAAATTGATGAACCATGGACGGCAGGGATAAAAAGAAGTACAATTTAGTAACAGATATGGTCTATTCTCATCCTTCAGTTTGTCGAATAATACTGTGTTGTCTATTTTTACAGGGTGATCTTGGGGCACCTTTGGTCTGTCATCTGCAACATAAAGACACGTGGGTGCAGATGGGGATTTTAATTCACTTTGATGAACACTGCAAAAAGCCCTATGTCTTCAGCCACGTTAGTCCTTTCATTTCCTGGCTCCAGAGAGTCACACAGCCCAGCCACGCCCCCTGGTCCCATCAAGAACCTGTGACTATTTTAGTTTCTAAATCCGTGACAGTCTTTACCAATAGAAAAGTCTCAAAATTTACAGCTTCAGTTGAATCTACTCCACACTTCATCTCTCTGTCAGAGCCTCAGGGTAAGGCCCAAAAATATCATTGTAAGGGATCTAAGAAAAATTGAGAAAATAGAAATATAAAAAAGGGAAAGCAAAGGTTGCGTCCACAGGAGGTCTGTTATTCTTGTTTGCCTCATATTCCTCTGTGTGTGTGTGTGTGTGTGTGTGTGTGTGTGTGTGTGTGTACGTGCCCGTGCACATGCACAGGCAAAGGCACTTTACAATTATCACACTACTCAGCTTTCGTGATGTTACAATTTATATGTAACTGGCTATTCTTACTATAATCACAATAGATGAGTACTCTGAGGCCTAGAAAAGTAAATAATTTCTTACATTCTTAAAAGCCAAAGTGCAGAACTGACTTTGGCAGTTTAATTTCTAGAAGACTTCTTTCTATTAGTGTATCAATTTTATATTTAGGTGTTAAAATTATTTTCAAAATAAATGCCTGGTTTTATTGTTAGGTAATACTGACTCTGTAGGTCCCCATACAGAAACAACTCTGCAATGTGTGTCTGTGATTGCCATATTTTCCTCTTTAGTTTTTGGAAGCAAATCACCATATCACTAATAGATATTTTACATGAATTTCTTCTGAAATGTCCACTAATGCTACATGTAATCAAGGTTATAATGTTACATATGCTTCTGCAATTATATTGAAAAAATACTTTTCAAACGAGTGAAGGTTCTTTATTTATTTGCAGAAATACGAAGCTAAAAACTTTTCATAGAGAGGTTAATGAAATGCATACCAGTAATGAGAGTCATGCTTCCATTTTCCCTTTATTTCCTCGCTTTTTTATGAACAGACAAATTATCCTCCCCAATTTGTATATGTATATTAATCAGCCATGGTTAGACAGTGAATAAAGTTTGATTTATTTTATTTAACATGAGTACTTTGCAATATTCAATCTTGAAATTTCTTACTAAGCATTTCATAGCTACATACAAGTTGTTAAAATTAGTAAGCTTAGTCTCCGATACTTTGGAGTCTATGGTCTTATATCCAAGATCATCATTCGTTTTATATACATTAAAATGAAGCTATTCTCTCTTATTTACTACCCACACAAATAGTTACAAAAGTCTAAAGTAGTATTTACATAACTTTGGAAGAGGAAAAGAATATACTATATACAATGGTTTCCAATATTTTCCCCAGTGAGATAGGAAAAATAAGAAGATAATTTTTAAGGAAAAAACATATTCATAAAGATTAAAGAAGCTTTCATTTCAAAATAAAATTTAACAATGCCAGGTTTTTTTTACTAGTTAGATTAGGAATTAAAAAGTTTAAAAGTGGGATCAAGTTATATTTACACCATATTTATCCTGCATTTATAATTTTGTTTTTTTTTAACCCAGCTTTAGGGGATCATATTTCTCTGCAATATACAATGCCATGGCAGGCTCTGATCTCCAGCTGTGGCAATCAGATCTGCAGTGGCTCCATGATTAATAGCTACTGGGTTCTCACCGCTGCCCACTGTGTCAGGCACATGTAAGTTTATGTCACATATTTTCTCATATTTTATATTACCTGTACTTTGTTAAGATTATTTTGGGCAAGGTGCCTATAACTGTTTAATCTTTTCTATTTTTCTCACGTGTGTGTGTGTGTGTGTGTGTGTGTGTATAAATGATTTGATGTCTGATTGTTTATGAACTCTGACCTCATGTATAGTTTTCATTCCTCTACAAAGAAACAAATAAACCCAGTTTAAGGAGGTAAACATAGTTTGTAAAGTTTACAGTTTCCTGTAAAACTCATTGTTATCGATATCTACTTATGCCTAGGAATCCCAAAGACACTGTTGTGATACTGGGCTTTCGGAATCCTGGGACAACTCTGAAAATTGTTAAGGTGACTTCTATTTTACTGAATGAAGAATTCCGGTTATCGAACCAGGGTGTGAGAAATGACCTAGCTCTTGTGAGAATTCAAGAAGGCCAGGGTTCTGTTCCCATAGTGGCGCCTTTGGGCAATATTAGGAATCTAAACACCTCAGAATGCTGGCTGTCTGGACCTCAGATTGTCAACCCAGGTTAGTAGCACAACTCTCATTTTACTTATTAGTTGTTATATTTTCTTTTAACTAAGGAACATACTATTAATATGACACTTAAGGAAGAATTGTAACTGTAATTGTTAAGGTACCTAGTAAAAATATCTTTAAATTTGTGTAAATTGGAAACCTACCCTAAGATATATTTTTGCTTGTAATGTTAATAAGGTATTATTATCTTACAATAATAAGGTAAATAGGATGGGTATAGCATGCTGAAAGGGACCGGATATAGATCTCTCCTGAGAGTCACAGCCAGAGCATGTCCAATACAGAGGTCAATGCCAACAGCAAACCATTGAACTGAGAACAGGACCCCCCTTGGGAGGAATGAGAGAAAGGACTGAAAGTGCTGAAGGAGCTTGCAACCCCATAAGAACGACAATGCCAATGAAACAGAGCTTCCAGGGACAAAACCACTACCCAAAGACTATACATGGACTGACCCAGGACTCCAGCTGCATATGTAGCAGAGAATGGCCTTATTGGGCAACAAAGGAAGGAGAAGCCCTTGGTCCTGCCAAGGTTGGACCCCCAGTGTAGGGGATGTCAAGGGGCAGGAAGGTGGGGTGTATGGGGAGGGAACACCCTTATAGAAGAAGGGGGGATGGGATAGGGGGATTATGGACAGGAAACTGGAAAAGGGAATAATATTTGAATATGAAGGGTCCTTCCTTATCTTTTTTAATGACTCTTGTTTGAAAGTCAATTTTATTTGATATTAGAATGTCTACTCCAGCTTTTTTCTTTGGACAATTTGCTTGGAAAATTGTTTTCCAGCCTTTTACTCTGAGGTAGTGTCTGTCTTTGTCTCTGAGGTGTGTTTCCTGTAGGCAGTAAAATGCTGGGTCCTCTTTATGTATCCAGTCTGTTAGTCTATGTCTTGTTATTGGGAAATTGAATCCATTGATGTTAAGAGATATTAAGGAATAGTGATTGTTGTTTCCTGTTATTTTCATATTTGGATGTGGAATTATGTTTGTCTGTCTCTCTTGGTTTCGTTGCACAGAGATTATTATTATTATTATTTTTTTGCTTTTTCTAGGGTGTAGTTCCCCTCCTTGTGTTGGAGTTTTCCATCTATTATCCTTGGTAGGGCTGGATTTGTAGAAAGATATTGTGTAAATTTGGTTTTGTTATGGAATATCTTGGTTTCTTCATCTATGTTAATTGATAGTTTTGCTGGATAGTAGCCTGGGCTGGCATTTGTGCTCCCTTAGGGTCTGTATGACATCTGCCTGGATCTTCTGGCTTTCATAGTCTCTGATGAGAAGTCTGGGTAATTTTGAGAGGTTTGCCTTTATTTGTTAGTTGACCTTTGGACCAGAAAAGAAATTCCTCCTATCACATAGTCAAAACACCAAATGCACAAAACAAAGAAAGAATATTGAAAGCAATGGGGGAAAATAGTTGTCTCCTCTGAGTTCTCAGGATTGTCTCACTTCTGAGGGTTCAGCTCTCCCCCCCCCCATTTGGGTGCATTTCAGTTCAGTTCCGGACACTGGAAGAAACCAGCATATATTCCTCTCCACTGCTCATGTATTCCTGTATCCAGAGGGCACTATGCAGGTTCCTCTTGGGCCAGGGATGTAAGCAGAAGTTTTAGTCTCCCTTGAGGTCTCAGGATTGTCCACACTTCCAGGAATACATGAAATTTTTTTTTTGGTTCTTTTTTTTTCGGAGCTGGGGTCCGAACCCAGGGCCTTGCGCTTCCTAGGCAAGCGCTCTACCACTGAGCTAAATCCCCAACCCCACATGAAATTTTTATCTCATCTATTTTCCTAGGGGATATACTTGAAAACCCAGAAGTTCTACAGATACAATTGATGGGAGCTTCCAACTGTGCCTATCTCTACCCAGACATAGGGGGTTCTACTGTTTGCTATGCTTCACAGGCCAGGGGACCTGAAATAAATATGGTAAGTAGACCAGATTTAATTTTTGTTTTTATTTTATATCATAAATATGTGGAATTTATTTCTTGTTCAGATATAAAGAACGTATATTTTACTTAATCAAAGGACAATAGTTATTTTTAAATATGTCAGTTCAATGCAATGTATTATTATCTACATACATAAAGGAATAAATTTTATTCAACTAAGTTAAACAGAAATTTCCAAAATATGTGACCTTATGTACAATATATTATTTATTATTTGTCTGTGTTTGTATTAAATCTAGCAGAAGAAATTTCATCTTCTTCCTTCTCATATTTCATTTATCCCACCAAATCTTGAACTCTGTCCTTTTAGAAACTATCAAATTCATCCATTTATTGCTCCCCTGGATTTACAGTCATGAAAATTACACATGGGTCTCTCAGTTCAACCATTTCAACTTCACCTTTGAAAACTCAGTCATGCAGTATAATCTGTGTTGAGTCCGGTATTTGGGAGTTTTATTTGAGATAAGAAAGATTCATTTCATTCCATGCTGTTCACTTTTTAAATGATGCTAATATAATTTCTGAGTTTTGAGAATAAATGATCTCTTTGGATAGCAACTAACATGTCTTTCTTTGTTTTATTTTACAGGAGTCAGTGAGTCCTGGAAGCACTGTTATGTGCAGGCCGATATCTGGCAATGGCAAATGGATACAAATAGGTCTCACCAGTCTCAAACATTTAGCTACTATAGTGAGCCCACACTTTTCCTGGATCTTGTCATCCACAGCAAAGGCAGGTTATCCCTTAAACCCGGACTTCAATCCTTGGGTAGAAAACCCGAGGTCCTCTAGTCTTGTTAGACGTCCAACCACACTGCTATTTTACTTTGGAATGACTCTTGCAGTGATGAGGATGTTTATTTTGTAGTTAATTAAATACATTATGCAAGTCTGTTGAACTGTAAATAGGAAATCAGGAAAAAAAATCAATGAAATACTGTTATTCTCTGTAGCTTCTCCTTACATATTGTTTTAATAAACAGGATTTTCCTCAACATTGGCTACTTTATATTTCTACTTGATTTATGTACACTCTTTGGAATCTCAGGGTTGTTTTGATTTGCATTTCCCTGATGACTAAGGATGTTAAACATTTCTTCAGGTGATTCTCAGCCATTCAGTATTCCTCAGCTGAGAATGTTTTGTTTAGGTCTGTACCCCAATTTTTAATAGGGTTATTTGTCTCCCCGCAGTCTAACTTCTTGAGTTCTTTGTATATTTTGAATATAAGCCCTCTATCAGTTGTAGGATTGGTAAAGATCTTTCCCCAATCTGTTGGTTGCCATTTTATCCTTTGCCTTACAGAAGCTTTGCAGTTTTATGAGATCCCATTTGTCGATTCTTGATCTTAGAGCATAAGCCATTGGTGTTTTGTTCAGGAAATTTTCCCTAGTGCCCATGTGTTCAAGATGCTTCCCCACGTTTTCTTCTATTAGTTTGAGTGTGTCTGGTTTGATGTGGAGGTCCTTGATCCACTTAGATTTAAGCTTTGTACAGGGTGATAAGCATGGATCGATCTGCATTCTTCTACATGCTGACCTCCAGTTGAACCAGCACCATTTGCTGAAAATGCTGTCTTTTTTCCCATTGGATGATTTTGGCTCCTTTGTCAAAAATCAAGTAACCATAGGTGTGTGGGTTCATTTCTGGGTCTTCAATTCTGTTCCACTGGTCTATCTGTCTGTCTCTGTACCAATACCATGCAGTTTTTATCACTATTGCTCTGTAATACTGCTTGAAGTCACGGATGGTGATTCTTCCTGAATAATTCTATTTTTTTTCTCTTTTTTTCGGAGCTGGGGACTGAACCCAGGGCCTTGCACTTGCTAGGCAAGTGCTCTACCACTGAGCTAAATCCCCAACCCCAATTCTATTATTTTTAAAATATTTTTTATTTTTATTTGTTTGAATAAGTATATACATGTGTACAAGCTTGGGTCGCACATGGCATTACAAAGGCAATGGATTCTCAATTGTGGGATGCATAACAGATAATGAGAACCAACTGTAAATCATATGCAAGAACAGTAAACATTCTAACCACTGTGCTGCTTGGATCCCCTGTCTCATAATGACTTGTGCATATTGAAATGCTCACATAAGAACTGGTGTCCATGAAGATGAGAATACTGAATGTCTTAACACGCAGAGATTATAGGTATTTGTAAGTAACTGTGAGGGCAGGAAAAGAGCAGCAAGCAATCTTAAGCACTGTATTATCATTCTCTATTTTCTAACTTTTAATGTTAAACAATTCCAAAATCATATTTAATATGAAAAATATACAATGGTTTGGTTTAGCATCATTTTATTCTTTAAAAGCCAGTGAAACTTACCTCATAGTGAAATGTGCTACTTAACATCAAATGTGTATTTTCTCCTCTTCCTGGCTATACATTCTTGTTCATATGTAAGAAATAATTCATTATCATTTAAATTGGAATAAATAAAATGTTTATTCTACAAACAATATTGTTTTTAACAAATGGACCTCAAGACCAGCACATACGCCAAGGTAGAAGTACTGTCTCCCACCCCTCAGTACAATGACAACAAGAAATGTAGGCACTAGGGGTTGGGGATTTAGCTCAGTGGGAGAGCACTTGCCTAGCAAGCGCAAGGCCCTGGGTTCGGTCCCCAGCTCCGAAAAAAAGAAAAAAGAAAAAAAAAAAAAGAAATATAGAAACTCATACTATGGACCTTGAGGCTTCAGAAGAGTTTTCATCGCAGGTCATAGTCAATGTTTCCCTCTGTCCAGAACCCTAGCAGACATCACTTCAGCATCAGTGTGGAGACTCTCAATACCCCCTCAATGCTACAGTAGAGTTCACATCCCATCTTGCAGACCATGTCTTATCTCTTCTGAAGGGAAAACACAGTGTTTTATTGCTGTGGTCCCTGGGTGGGGCCCCAAGGACAGCAAAGGAAATTTCCATGCCATTTTAGTAGTGCAAGAGCCTGTGTCCCCTGCAAATCAAATGACACAGGACAGAGAAACCTAGCAAATTAGTGAGCCTAAGACTGGGCCCAGAACAGGGAAGCAAATGCTTCCTCTTATCCGCGTGAGAGTGGTCTCAGGTGCTGGCAGCTTGGCACCTCCTCCTGTGAACAGGAGATGCTTGACGACTGCAGAGTCCAGGTATCGATTCAAAGGCTACATAAAATGCTGGGTTCTGTAAAATACATTAGATTTGGACCTCGATGCTGGTCTCCTGAATCTCTTTCCTGGGTTTGTGACTCTACACCCTTCACCCACTTCTGGATCCAGATTCTCGCAGCTGGTATCATGAAGAGGAGCCATTGAGAAGTGCAAAGTCAGTGGACCTCTCCAGTATGGGTGACAGCCGCCCTCAGATGGAGATCAGAGTTCTCAGAGGGGGACTCTGGAAAGCAGGCTGATGAATGTTTCTACTAAACAACGTAATCTCATTGATGGTAAAAATATGGTGAGGTCACACGCCTCTGCCCTTGGCTTCTGGAGAAGCACGTTTGCGATAAGATGTCTGGGAGACAGAGAGCTCCCAGGCCAAGAGGAAGGAGTTTGAAGATGAGCTCCCACCCTGTTTTTCTTTGTTGCAGCATCAGTGCTCGGCTACCTCAGAGGTCTACACTCTGGCAGCTTGAGACCCATTCCACTAGAATTGATAGATTAAAGCCAGAGATGAGCTGTTCCTTGCCACAGATAAATTATACCAGAGACAAGGAAGAAGCCTTGCAGCAGCCAGACAATCTTGTAGATAAAAAATATTAGGTCCAATGAGGGAAGTCGTTACCCTGTTTTACATAACCTCCCAGCTTATGGCTCTGATGAAAAGGTAGAATATTCTATCCCTTTACACTCCCAGCCTGTCTGGAAAAATTCTCAGAGGCCTGGGTTCCCAAAAGCACCAACATCCACTGGCCTGCCCCATCTTGTAGCAGCCACTTGGCCAAACATGGCTCATCCTTCTGCTCTCGTCCTTGGGGAGGGTCAAAAATGCTTCCCTTGTATGAGGAGATGCTAAATTCTGGACCTGTAAGGATGACAGGGATAGCATTTCCATACATGCTTTACCAATATTCTTTACAACAGCAGGTCTGTGAAACTCCCTTCCTACAGCTAAATTTTTCATTGTTGATAACCAAAAAACCTACAATACAACTTTTGACCTCACGAGAATAGATTCCTTAGGTCATTCTAAGGTCCTTGTCATTTTTCCCAACTTAGTAGTCCATTCCTATCCTGACACTACCCTCAGTTTCAATTTAATTATACAAATACTTATAACTTAAATATTTTAAATATATAAATTAATTATCAATTTTCTTATCAGACTCTTTAATATAATCATATATACACTTTTAATTAACTATTAAAATAAGGCTTATTTTTCTTCCTATGCATGTGTTTTATTTATTTGACATTCAGTTTTCTCTATGTAACTTGGAGATATACATACATACATACATACATACATACATACATACAAACTTGGGTCCAACTCTCATTTAAAGAAATATATATCTACTACAACCACAAAAATTTAAACAACAAACATATGTCTCTCCATCTGGACTGCTGACCTCAGTAGGATTTTAATGACCCCTGGCTTTCAACCTACAATGTGTCTTCACCATTGTAAGAGGACCACCTGATGTAAAGCAGTGACACAAACCTTCTTATTCACAATGAACAATGTTCATTTTTGTACCTTAAGGCCAACAAGGCAATTGTATCTCCCAAATATTTTAAATATAAATTTTGTATGATGTTTAAAAATCCAAAATTATATTCCCTATGACATACTGTATAAATTATTTAAGTATAATTTAAAAGATACTGTATATAATAAAAATTTAAACTATAAAAATCCATTTAAGTTAACAAATTATAACAATATATTAATTGCCTATAGATTACTATTGCATGGGGTTCAATGTATAATTTGAACTTTAGCAAAGTTTATTTTACAAATGTGGATTTCCTTGCATTCTGGGCATAAATATTCAAAATTCAGACATCATCATGGTGGAATCTTCCTTTGATGTACTTTTCTACCTCTTATGACTACTTTTGATTGAAAGACTCCTTTATTGGACATTAGAATGACAACTCCAGGTTCTTTCTTAGGTCCATTTGCTTGGAAAGACTTTTTCCAACCCTTCACTCTAAGGAAGTTCCTCTCTGTGTCTGTGAAGCATGTTTCTTGTACACAGCACCATAATGAATCCGACTAACATATCCAGTCTGTTATCCTATTTTTTATTGGTAAATTGAGCCCACTCATATTGGGAAATATTAATAACCAATGATTATTAGTTCCAATTATTTTAATATTGGAGGTATTACTCTCCTTTCTCTGTCTCTATCTCTTTGTGTCTCTGTCTGTGTGTGTGTGTGTGTGTGTGTGTGTGTGTGTCTTCTTTTATTTTTGCTGGAAGATGATATTTTTGTTTGTTTTTGTGGGTGTAGAGTTTCTCTTCTAGTATTCTCTGTAGGGCTAGAGTAGTATAAAGATATTTTGTAAATTTGGTTTTGTCATGGAATATCTTGGTTTCTCCATCTATGTTAATTGAGAGTTTTTCAGGATACAGTAACCTGGGCTGACATTTGTGTTCTCTTACGGTCTCTATGACATATGCCCAGGATCTTCTGGCTTTCATAGTCTCTGGCGAGAAGTCTGGTATAAATCTGATAGGTCTGCCTTTGACCTTTCCTTGACCTTTTCCCTTTACTGCTTTTAATATTCTTTCTTTGTGTTATGCATTTGGTGTTTTGACTATTACGTGACAGGAGGAATTTCTCTTCTGGTTCAATCTATTTGAAGTTCTGTAGGCTTCTTGTATGTTTTCAGGCATCTCTTTCTTTAGGTTAGGGAAGTTTTCTTCTATGATTTTGTTGGCTGTTTAAGAGAAGCCAATGAAATAGGGGACCATCAAACCTCAGATATCCTATTACAGCAAGTACTGGATATCCTAACACACACAAAGAATAAGATTATGTTCTTAAACCTTATCTCATGAAAGTTATGAACAGGCCTTTAAAGTGGATATTAATAATTCTTTTAAAATATAGGAAAACAATCAAACATGTAGAGGCCCTTAAAGAAGAAACAAATCTTTTAAAGAAACGCTGGAAATTACAAACAAACCACCAAAGAAATGAATAAAACAGTCCAAGACATACACATAGAAAAAATAAAGAAAACACATATGGTGGCAACCCTAGATATGGAAAACTCAAGAAAGAGAACAGGAACTGCAGATGAAAGCATCACCAACAGAATACAAGAGATAGGAGAGAAAATTTCAAGTGCAGAAGATGCAATAGCAGAAATTGTTATATCAGCCAATGAAAGTGCCAAATGAAAAAGTTTCTAACTCAAAATATCCAAGAAATTAGGGGCTCTATGAATAGACCACCCTAAGAATAAAAGGAATTGAAGATACTGAAGATTCCCAGTACAATGAGCTAGAAGACAGCTTCAACAAAATCATAGAAGAAAACTGCCCTAACCTGAAGAAAGAGATGCCCATAAACATACAAGAAACTTACAAAGCATGAAATAGATTTGACAAGAAATGGAAATATTTTTGCTACAAAATAACTGAAACACTACATATACAGAGAATGTTAAAAGCTGTAAGCGTAAAAAGGCACAGAAACATGTTCTTGTGCTTGCCTTTCACCATTGGGATGTCTCTCGTGGTGGCTGGCCTGTGTGTCTTGGATGTAATCAGGCCTCCTGGGGTGCAGGCAACCTGTGTGGACTCGATGAGGTGCATCCATCAGTGACTGCTGCAGAAGTAGTTGCTGAGCAGAAGAGGAGGAAGTTCTGACAGAGAGGGGCATGGCCTATGATTACTGGACTTGCTAGGGTCCTACCAGATGGCAGGGTTGGTGGGGTCTCACCCTTGTGTCTCAAATTAGAGCCAACCTCCTGGGATGTTGTGGAATTGTGGGGTTCTGTGCACTGCATCAATCCACGATTGCAGGTGGATATGCAGAATAAAAGGAGAGGAAAATCACCTTATTTTAAGCAGCATATTATTAACTTGTAGTGACAAATCATACGACTTGCAAATTTCATTAATCCAGATAACTCAGACTTAGGAATTATTGTTGTTATCCTCTTAAAATTTTGTTTAAAAAGTTCTTTTTTCTAAATTAATTAACACTACAGAAACCTGGTATAAACCAATCTTTCCAAAAATGACAGATCCTATTCTTACGTTATTTTACTTCATTCTTGCACCACCTAAACATGTTATATTTTGTTAGTCATTCTACTTTTATTGCTGGATTCTTACTAGTTCTCACTAGCTGAATATGCGTATCTTTTATCTTCTAGGTTATAATTATCAAAAATTCTATATATACTCTAAAAGGAGTTTTGCACTTTGATCTCATGTCTCTTGTCTTGCTGATGCTTGTCAGCATCCTTTGTCTAAGTTTATATTATTCTAATTTCATTTCATGAATTTTCTCTTCTATTTATTTTTTATAATTTACATTTTAAATGCTGTCCCCTTTCCTGGTTTCCCCTCCAGAAACATGCTATCTAATCCCTTCTCCCCTGCCTCTATGCTCCCTCACCCACCCACCCACTTTTTCTGACTTCCCCTACACTGCGGCATCGATGTTTTTTAGAGAACCAAGGGCCTCTCCTTCCACTGATGCCTGACAAGGCCCAAACTCTGCTCATATGTGGCTGGAGCAATGGCTCGATCACTGTGTACACTTGGGATGGTGGTTTAGTCCCTGAGAGCTCTGGGGAGCTCTGGTTGGTTGGTACTGTTCTTTTTTTTTTTTTCTTTTTTTCGGAGCTGGGGACCGAACCCAGGGCCTTGTGCTTGCTAGGCAAGCTCTCTACCACTGAGCTAAATCACCAACCCCAGGTATTGTTCTTATGAGGTGGCAAACCCGTTCATCTCCTTCAATCCTTTCTCTAACTCCTTCACTGGGGACCCTGTTCATAGTTCAATGTTCATCCTCCTCTGTATTTGTCAGGCTCTGGCTGAGCTTCTCAGGAGACAGCTATATCGGACTCCTGTCAGCATGCACTTCTGTCAGCAATATTGTCTGGGTTTGGTGTCTGTTTATGGGCTGGGTCCCCAGGTGGTGCAGTCTCTGGATGGCATTTCTTCAGTCTCTGCTCCAAACTTTGTCACTGTATTTCCTTCTGTGAGTATTTTGACCTCCCTTCAAAAAGGACTGAGGCATCCACATTTTGTCGTTCCTTCTTCTTGAGTTTCATATGAACTGTGAATTTATTTCTTATATATTCCAAGCTTTTGGTCTAATATCAGCATATCATTGAGTGCACACAATGTGGGTCCTTTGTAACTGGATAATATTTTCTAGTTCCATCATTTGCCTATGAATTTCATGAAGTCATTGTTTTTGATAGCTGAGTAATGTTCCATTGTGTAGATGTACCACATTTTCTGTATCCATTTCTCTGTTGAAGGGCATCTGGGTTCTTTCCAGCCTCTGGCTATTATAAATAAGGCTGCTATGAACATAGTGGAGCATGTGTCTTTGTTATATGTTGGGGCATCATATGCCCAAGAGAGGTATAGCTGGGTCCTCAGGTAGTTCAATGTCCAATTTTCTGATTTCCAGAATGGTTGTGCCAGTCTACAATCCCACCAACAATGGAGCAGTGTTCCTCTTTCTCCACATCCTTGCCAGCATCTGCTGTCACCTGAGATTTTTATCTTAGCCATTCTGACTGGTGTGAGGTGGAATCTCAGGGTTGTTTTGGTTTTGATTTCCCTGATGAGTAAGGTTGTTTCTTTAGCTGCTTCTCAGCCATTCTATATTCCTCAGTGGAGACTTCATTGTTTAGATCTGTAGCCCAATTTTAAAAGTGTTATTTAAATCTCTGCTGATCTGCTTTTTTGCACCCCAAACGTAATGGTTGTTTCTAACCAAAGCTGTCTTACTCTTAGAATAGTTTTGCTACTCAGGATCCACAAACTATTTAGAGTAGTCATGGAAACATAAGAATGTTTAGTGTTCCTTCTCAGAACTGAGCAGCCATTAACATTTTCCCATCCTGAGAGACAGCTTTCAGAGCCTTGAGACTTCTGGAGGACCGGTTTAAACAGCTGGCAGCTCCAGAAAGAACGTCAGCACTACTGGACGGTGTGTCAAACGTGCTCATCTAAATCGATGGTGCCCTTGATATACAGCAGTCACTCCTAACACTGTGATTGTTATTAGGTAAGTGGTTCTGAGTGTCTCTTTAAAAGGGGGGCGATTCCCACAATTGTGTAATATGATGTGGAGCATCATGCATTTGTATATGTAAATTGTCATATAATTACATATGGTCTAGGAAATAAAATAGCTAAATCATGACTCAGTAATCCAAACCAATGTGGTATCTTTCATTTTATAAGTTAAATCCATTTCACATCCTCATAAATTTTGTTTTAAAATATTTTTACCACTTTTTCATATATTGTGATTACATGTCACTCCCTTAATTTCTCTAGATCCTCCCTACTTCTGTAGCTTTAGGTGCTGCACTTTCACTCTGAGAATACAAGTAACAGAAAACTGACTGTCTTGGTTTTCAGAACACACAGTTCGGTTGCATACGGTTATTTAATAGTTTGTAGACAATTCTGGCACATTTTAGTTTTACTTTTATGAAGTTGTATACTCACTCCCTGAACATTGCCTGGTTTCCACCTTTATACTATCCATCTCTATGAATTTCATTCTACCATATGTCTCTCATGTGTGAATGTTTATAATACTTGTTCGTTTGTGATTTTTCTCCTTTCACTTTTGTACTGAAGATCGAATGTAGTATTCATGTTCTGGGACAGCTGCGGTTCTTCAGCACCACTCTCTCCCTAATGGTGTCTAGGAGGTGCTGCAAAGCAGGCTAAAAGGATGAAGTGGAACTGGGACTAGATCGGGTCTATAGGATCCCAGTCGGGCTGGGAGTGAGTGGCAGGAGAAGACCTTCTCCAAGGATTTTAATGAAATAGCTTTTTAAAGACAAGCTTAAGTTGTGTGCCTAGCTTTATTCATGGTGAGTTTGTATGTACACACTTTATCTGGGGTCAACCAGGACTGTATATGAACTTGGAAAGTGGGAATGTTTTCCAGGTAGAGGAATCCACAAACAAGTTCAGAGAAGTTGAAGCCCTGGTGGTAAAGGGATCCTCCACTTTAGATTGAGCTCAGAGATGCTCTCTGGACATGGCGGACTGTGACCTTAATTAACAGGGTTTCCCAAGCATCTCACATATTAAATAGCATTTCAAAATCTCCTTCTTCAGATTTGAATGTGCTTTCAGCCATAAATGAATATATTTCAACCAAATATGAATATATTTGCTTATTGTGAATAGCACCATGAACATTGCTTCATGAACATCTATTTAAGGTGTTCCTTGAATTCTTTTTGTAATAGACTCTAGAACTGAAATAATAGATAACATTGAAATACCACATTTTAGAATTTGAGAGAAGACTTGGTTTCTCCACTGTCTACTCCATGGGAAATACACAAAGATTTTTAACTATCTCACATCTTTCTTGAAGTAGTGTGTTTTTCTTCTTAGACAAATGTAATTTGCACAAGAAGGTTTTATTCAAGCAGAGATAAAGTGGCAAATAAGCAAATATTTTATATTTTTTCACAAATTTCTGTCATTTGTGATTCTTATTTTTATAGGACTAGAAATGACCAATGTTGGCCAATGCTGTATTTAAAATAAAATTCATGTTTGTTGGAAATATTTCTGTATAAATAAAAATTCATCCAATATGAGGAGAGCTAGTGAGCACTGCATTTAATGATGAATTTTCCTGACATGGATTGTTTGTAATACCTCAATAACCTAGTAAATTAAAGCATGTGATTTTACTGTTTTAGTCGTTGTTCATATTGGAGATCACACCTTTGGGCATATTTTTGCAATTTCATGAATATTTCTTATTGAAATATTAAATTTCATTCATTCTGTCACTAAGTTGTCCCTCCAACATTTCCACCTCCTCCCAGATTTACCCAGAATCTATACAGAATCATACCATTCTACCTGTCACTCAAATAGAAACAGAAATATAAAGTAATAAGACGCATTTAAAAAATGAAATACGGTGAAGAAACCTAGACATTATAAGATTGGTGAGAATTTTCTGTGTGTTACACATTCTGCCTCACAGTAATTTTTTGTTTTTGCAGTTGCTTTATTTCTTCCAGTGATTCCCATCTCAACATTCATTACTACTAAGAACATTCTTGATTCATCTTTCAAATGTATAAATTCACGTATAACGTGCAGAGGTAAGATCCAAAGAGGGACCTCTAGAGTCACCTTAAAATTTGACCTTCAGGTAAAACATATCCAGTTCACCAGATAGAGACATGGAAAACCCCTTACCAAGAGAAACATCTTTATTTTTTCTGGTGTGGCAGCAATCTTCATTCCCCTTCACTCTTCCACAAAGCTCCCTTTTCTATATATCTTAGTTAGGGTTTCCGTTTCCATGAAGAAACACCATGACCATGGCAGCTCTTATAAGGACAACATCTACTTGGGGGTGGCTTACACTTTCAGAGTTTCAGGTGATAGTGGCTTTAAGCTATCATCATGGCAGAAAGCATGGCAACAAAACAGTGTCCAGGCAGGCATGGTATTGTAAAAGAAGCTGAGAATTCTCCATCTTTATCCAAGGCATTCAGGAGAAGAGAATGTCTCATGGGCAGCTATGGAGAGGGGCTGCCGTCACAGTAATGCACTTCCTCAAATAAGGCTACAGGTCCTAATAATGCTACTTCCTAGGTCAAGCATATTCAAACCACTATAGTGGGTATGAAGGAGAAAATGTTTCTGGTCAACAAAATATAGTTTTTAGGGTCTCTGAAGAATTCTAACCATGCAGCCATGGACAAAGTCTATTCTTCTAGTGACTGGAAGAATTCGGTTTTCTCCTTCTTGCAGAACCACACTGAAGAGATTTTTTGGGAAATAATTTTTTGGTGTAGCTTTACATTTTCACTTGTTACAGAAACCAGGGTCCAATACACACTTGGCAATGGCTATATCATTGATCAAGGTTCCTCAAATCTATTTTTTATAGATCTTCCCGGTTGTGTTCAGGATCCTGATTTTACTTATAAGATTTCATAGTTTTCTTTTAAATAATCTCATTATTTGTAACAAATTTACAAGTAATAATGTCAGTGCCAGGGTTGGGGATTTAGCTCAGTGGTAGAGCGCTTGCCTAGCAACCGCAAGGCCCTGGGTTCGGTCCCCAGCTCCGAAAAAAAGAAAAAGAAAAAAAATGAATGTCAGTGCTTACCAAAGCTAGTACAGCTATACCTAAGTTACTCATTTGTGTTTATCTATCAATTTTAAAATCATATATCTATGTATAGATATATAAATGAATCACACATATTTCATTGATACATTTGAGTTCACTACCTCTTCTTTGAGAAGAATAGGGATCAGTCCCAAGTACCTGCATAATGGCCCACCAAGAGCTGTAATTCCATTCTAAGATTCTAGCACTCTCTTTTGGACTCTACAGGAACCAGGATTACAAGAAGCATGCAGATAGGTATAGATGCAGGCAAAACATCAAATAATAATTGCAATTGTTTTATTTTTGTTTTACTTATTACAGATGTGTGTGTCTGTTGGGGGGGTATGTGTGTGTGTGGGTGCCATGTCCTTAAGGACAGAAGAGGTACTGTCTCCACTGCAAGAGGTTGGGAACTGCCTCAGGATGATGTTGAGAAGCAAACTTTGATAATTTGCTGGAACAGCAAATGGTCTTGTCCATTGAGCAGTCTCCAATCCACTGATATCGATTGAAAAAGGAAAAAAATTCGTTTTTATATTCTTGGCTATAGTAATTAAAAGAATAACATGTTTGTAGAAATGTTAAACGCAACTTTTAGACAGAAGAAACAAAGTATGACTAACTAGAGCTCTCTAACAATAACTTATCCTGTGTCTTTTCTTTTACTCCTTGTGCCTTGTTGATTCTGCACTTCTATGACCCCATCTACAGTTCTGCTGAAGCCAAGGAATGGATTTTCAGATTGGCAAGCCTTCTGTGCAGCTTTATGGTCTGGGGATTTGGTATAAGCTTAGCTACTAGTAGATACTGGCGTCTGTGGGAATTCAACAACAAGGCTTTACAACTTGTATACATTGGCCTGTGGGAAGCTTACTACTATCAAGAAGTCAACAAATCAGGTTCAATAACCAGAGTGCCAGTGCACAGCGCTATGAACTCCAGTTGGACCATTTCACCTGAAATTGAGTATGCACGGGGCCTGATATTATTAGCTAATTTTATGCAGCCCATAGTCCTTATTTTCAGTTCTGTAGCTATTATGGTGTGCTGGATTAGAGCCCCATATCCTGATTTCATGATGCTGTGCTACAACACTTCTGTCCTGTTTCTGGTTCTAAACATCATTTGCACAGTTTTGGCAGTGAGCTGGAACCATGTGGTGGACCTTTATGGAGAAAGCACACTTGATTTTCCACCAAAGTTTCCTGTTGGGAAAGATGATCTGCTCAGAAAGCAGAAAACCCATGTGTTCCCACTGGGGATGCTGACGGCTGTGCTCTCAGCAATCAGCATCATTATGTTGTTATATGAGATGTGGTTAATTAGACCAAAGACCAGAGTTAAGCCTGTGGCTGCCATGAAACAACCTCATCAGAAGACCTGAGCTGAGGGCTCTGTCTCAGCAGTAATTGCCAGAAGACTCCTGGGAGAGTCTACATAAACCTACTCCAGTTGTGTACTCATTTAAAATAAAACATTCACTTGATTATCCTGATGCTGATGTCATCTAACCATAGTCTCCTGTACTCTGCAAATGCACTCTGGTATATGAAGGTCTTCCTTCCTAGAAATCTATAGGCCAAGATTATGTAAACAAATATTTTTGACAAACAAATGCAAAGAGTTCGTACAGAGTCAAAGTTACATAGGTTCATATGGTCTATCTCCAGGATGAAAGGATGTTAATTTGCCACCTTATACCAAACAGGAAAGCAACCATGGTGAAACTACCACAAGAAAGCAATGTGGGGTCCTTGTAGTTATCGGTCTCTGAGCTTTGTCACCCCTGCTTAAGTTGGTAATTGGAGGATAAGGAGTCCACACTATAAATGGAACTAAATTGGTAGCATCCATGGGCCTCAGCCACTAGGAGGAACTAGAGCCCTTACAAACCCCTGCTGTGAACAAGCCAACTCTGGGCCTACAGATACAGATATTCTCTCACAAACAATATACTTTTCTATTGAGAAATACTGAGCTGAATAAAAACTTTACTCATATGGATGGAGGCTATGCTGCAGTAAGTGGATTATGAGAACAACTGGTTGTCAAATAAAACCACACACTATCTTCTTGTTCCATGTTGTAAACCTCTTTGTGCTGAAACAATACCAAGTCTATTGTATAAATTTGTAAAGATGGGCAGGGATTTAGTAAATTTTATTTAAGATATTTTGCAGTAGGTCTAGATCAGTCATTGTTTTGTTTTTTTTTTGTTTTTTTGTTTTTTTTGTTTTTTGTTTATTCTTATACAACAGCCGGGAGACAATTCATTATCCAGGGTCATTGACAGGATGTGTGTATATATATAAAAAAACAAAACAAACAAAAAAACCCGGCTAATTTAGGTGGAAGTACACTATGACTATGAGTGGATAGCTTCTGTGCTCTGTGAAACATGGGAGACTCCATTCATTAGCTGGATTTCTCCTTCTCTGACCTCGTCTGGGGAAATCACCCACATTCATCTCTGCCAAAGGAACATCTCATCAGCTCAGTTTGATTGCAGCAATAATATCCTTTCTCCTGATAAATACTTTTCAGTCAGCTACAAGATTCCTGAAATGCTCCCCTATGCTAATGAGGCATTCCAGGTACCATAATCCCCTAGCTGATGACCATTAGCCATCTTGGCTGTTCTTACCCTATGTGTCCCAAAACCGAATAGGTCTTGAATCACCATAACTGTTATGGACTCTATATTCAAAAGCAGAAAAAAAGTCCACATCGAATCCAAGCTACATAGATTCACATGACCTGCCCACCGCCATCTACCCCCCTTACCACCTCCAACCCCAAATTCCCCTGCTCTGGGGGTCCAACCTTGGCAGGACCAAGGGCTTACCCTTCCATTGGTGCCCCAACTAGGCTATTCTCTGCTACATACACAGGAGCCACGGGTCAGTCCATGTATAGTCTTTGGATAGTGGTTTAGTCCCTGGAAGCCCTGGTTGGTTGGCATTGTTGTTCTTATGGGGTTGCAAGCCCCTTCAGCTCTTTGAGTCCTTTCTCTTAATTCCTCCAACGAGGGTCGTGTTCTCTGTTCAGTGGTTTGTTGCTAGCTTTGACCTCTGTATTAGATATGCTCTGGATGTTCCTGTCAGCATGCACTTCTTAATTTCATCCGTCTTATCTAGTTTTGGTGGCTGTATATTTATGGGCCACATGTAGGGCAGGCTCTGAATGGCTGTTCCTTCAGTCTCTGCTCTAAACTTTGATCCAAGCATTCTTACTTAAAGATTTTCTCTCAAATCTGTCCTCTATCATGTGAGACACCTGATGGGTTTGACAGACAAAGGAGAGCAAAACAAAGTAAATTAGGAGACTATTACCAAGAGGGACTATTGCTATTCATCTCATAATCTTTTAGTTTTGGTACAACTTCCTAAAATTTTTACTAAGATATAAACCCTATCCAAAGATACTTCTCGTTCTTCCAGATTTGTAAGTATATTGGACATGATTAAAATTTTGTATCAAATAGTTAACTCAAAACTAGTAACATTTGGGTTAATAACTAAACATTTGCATTAAAGAAATATATGGCTCACTGCCATCTGCTCAAGATCTTCTGACTTTCATATTTCTGGTAGGAAGACTGGTATAAGTCTTACAGGTCTGCCATTTTATGTTACTTGACCTTTTTCCCTTACTGCTTTTAATATTCTTTCTTTGTTTTGTGCATTTGGTGTTTAGAATATTATATGATGGGAGGAATTTCTTTTCTGGTCCAATCTACTTGGAGTTCTGTAGGCTTCTTGTATGTTTATGGGCATCTCTTTCTTTAGGTTAGGGAAGTTTTCTTCTATGATTTTGTTGAATATATTTACTGTTCCTTTGAGCTGGGAGTCTTCACTCTCTTCTATACCTATTATCCTTAGGTTTGATCTTCTCATTGTGTCCTGGATTTCCTGGATGTTTTGGGCTAGGAGCTTTTTGCATTTTACATTACCTTTGACAGTTGTGCTGATGTTTTCTATGGTATCTCCTGCCCCTGAGCATCTCTCTTCTATCTCTTGTATTCTTTTGGTGATGCTTGTGTCTATGGCTCCATGTCCCTTCCTTAGGTTTTCAATATCCAAGGTTGTCTCCCTTTGTGCTTTCTTTATTGTTTCTATTTCCATTTTTAAATCCTGGATGCTTTTGTTCAATTCCTTCACCTGTTTGGTTGTGTTTTCCTGCAATTCTTTCTGGGATTTTTGTGTTTCCTCTTTAAGGGCTTCTACTTGTTTACTTGTGTTTTCCTGCATTTCTCTAAGGGAGTTCTTTAGGTCCTTCTTAAAGTCCTCCACCATCATAAAATGTGATTTTAAATTTAAATCTTACTTTTCTGGTTTGTTTGGATATCTACTATTTTCTTTGGTGGGAAAACTGGGTTCTGATGATGCCAAGTTGTCTTGGTTTCTGTTGCTTAGGTTCCTGCGCTTGCCTCTAGCCATTGGGTTGTCTCTGGTGTTTGCTTGTCTTCCTGTTTCTGAGAGTGACTTGACTCTGCTATAGGCCTCTGTGTCAGCACTCCTGTAGAACTGTTTTCCTGTTTCCTTTCAGTCTTTTCTGAGAACAGGTGCTCTGATTTCAGGTGTGTCGGAGCTCCTGGTGACTGCCTTCCAGCTCTAGGCCCGGGCAGGAATCAAAGGGTCCTGACCCTAATTGCTTCTAGGTCCTTGCACCCAGCGGGCACAGTTGGCACTAGGCGATTCCCTCCTGGGTTTAGACTGTGGACTCCTGGGTTTAGACTCTGGCTTCTCAAGAGTATCCACACTTCTGAGGTTCCAGCTCTCTCCCCCATGAGATTTGGGTGCAGGAAGCTGTTTGTCCAGTTCTGTTCAGTCCTGGGCACAGACCAGAACCGCAGGTACCAGTGGCCATCTGTTCCTACATCCCTGTGTCCAGAGGCACTGTGCAGTTTCCCCTTGGACCAGGGATGTGCGCCGAGGTGTGCAGAAGTGGCAGTCTGTCCTGCGGTCTCAGGATGTCTGCACTTCTGGGTGTTCAGCTCTCTTCCCCACGGGATTTGGGTCCATTTTTTTTTAATTGGGTATTTCTTATTTACATTTCACATGTTATTCCCTTTCTCGGTTTCCTGTTCATCAGTCCTCTAACCCCTCACCCTCGCCTTCTATAATGGTGTTCCCCTTCTCTTGCTCGAATTACCCAAGATGCAATGCACAGACCACATGAAACTCAAGAAGGATAACCCAATTACTGATGCTTCACTCCTTCTTATAAAGGGGAACAAAAATGTTCATAGGAGGGGATAGGGTGGCAAAGTTTAGAGCAGAGACTGAAGGAATGGCCATTCAGAGCCTGCCCTATATCTTTGTTTCTTAAAGTGTAAATGGGGGGGGGGGTTAGAGTAAGAATAACCACGGTATACAAAAGCGTGATAAACTTCCCCTGACTCTGTGCATAGGAGCTGCTAGGCAGGATATAGACAGCAGTGATTATGCCATAAAACAGTAACTACCAGCGGGTGGGATCCACAGGTTCCAGGAGCTTTATCTCAGGTTAGAGCTGGCCTTAACCTGTAATCTTTCTCCATTTAAAAATTGTTTTTAGAAAAAAAGAACATGAAGGTAAAGAATGGCTAATCAAAATATCAGCCATTTATTATTCAATCAATGATACTTTAAAAACAACTATAAGTACATCACTACAAACATTTACAAGATGTGTGTATTGCCCATATTAATACAAAACACTCCATGGAAGATATTATGAGCAAGAAAAAAACTTAAGTCAAACCACTTATACTACTCTTGGAGTATTTGAGAAATTAATAGTAAATGATATATTTTCCATTGGATGCTATTACTTTGCAGATGATATAACTGCAAATATATGCAAACAGAAGAAACTTGTTCTCAAGTTAATATCTGAATTTGCTGAAGAACAGAGGACACATTTCTGAAGAATGGAAGTCAAGTCTTTGACTTCTAATGCCAGAAATTGACCCCACATGGCACCTCACACTTTGATAACTGTAACTATACAAACATCTCTTGAATATTTCTATTGATTCATCCTCATAGTTATCCACATGTGTAGCTAAAAATGAGATCTGATCAAATATGATCTATTAAAACAAAGGTGATAGTTGTCATTCTCAAAAAAATATAAATGTTCCAGTGAATAAATACCACTATACATATTTAAGAATCTTTAGAGCCAGAAAGTAGCTGAGCACAGAGAATATATAAGCAAATTCTGTAAGACAAGAAGTGAATGAGAGGCAACGAAACACTCACATTTAGAAGGGGTGGGAGATGACATTTAACGGCCTAAAGAGAATTAGGGAAGGGAAAGGGACAAAAATAAGAATAAAGGAACTGGTACCACAGGATCTTAAGAACAGAAGAGAAAGATAAAAACCATCTTAGAAGGCAAAGTGTGTTGTGAAACTAAAATCACAACTTAAAACTTTATCTAAAGCATGAAGATGCACACCAGGACTACACACCCAGATAAGGGTTCTATGATGTCACAATATTTGGAAGCAAAACTTGCCCTTCAAAGCATGGGTTCTGAAACCTGTAAGAGCTCCTAAACCCACCCTGCTGGGTTTGATTGACATACTGTCAGTCGAGACTCTCCTAGATAAAACATGAAGCTTTTAATTGAGTGTTTCCTGATTCTGCTCCCAGAACCCAAGCCTTGTAACATTGTGTTTAAAAAATTTAGAACAAAGGGGCTGGAGAGATGGCTCAGCGGTTAAGAGCACTGACTGCTCTTCCAGAGGTCCTGAGTTCAATTCCTGGCAACCACATGGTGGCTCACAACCATCTGCAATGGGATCTGACGCCCTCTTCTGGTGTGTCTGAAGACAGCAACACTGTACTCATATGTAAAATAAATAAACTTAAAAAAAAAACTAGAACAAATGGCTAAAATGACGCTGACATGTGCCTCCCATGTGATGCCTTGAGCATTCATCAGGAATTCAGCAAGTGTTATATTCCTGTCTGTCTTGTGAATACATCATCTCACTTTTGAGTAGCTCCTAAAACACATTAGTAAGCAGAACAAGAAAAAACCTTCAAGGACTTTGAGTACTCTTGATGAGAGGCTTTATAATTGATTCAATATAGTTAGACATTACTGGTTTGTTTAGATTTCCTACTTTGAGATTCTATCTTGAGGTAGGTGTGTGTGTGTGTGTGTGTGTGTGTGTGTGTGTGTGTGTGTGTGTGTGTGTGTGAGAGAGAGAGAGAGAGAGAGAGAGAGAGAGAGAGAGAGAGAGAGAGAGAGAGATAACATACCTTGGAGACAATTTTAAACTTGTATCTATAAATTTGTTTCAGTATGTTTAATGAATAAATGCATTATAACCTCAAGCATTTAACATGGCTTATTCTGTGCTTATGTAAAGAACATTGCATTGGTGATGTTTGTTCTTCCACCTCTGCATGAACCTGTGGGAACCTGTGTCAGATATAATGTATGCTCCTGTGACATTTGTAGATGGCATAAAATCCAAAGCTGCTTTCCAAGATTTGTACAGATTGTACATTTATATAAAGTAACTACAGGGCTAGAGAGATGGTTCAGTGAACATTGGACCTTGCTGAAAAGAGTGATGACTTGAGTTAAATCCCCAGAACCCTCCAGGTAGAAGTCAACTCCTTCAAGTTGTCCTGTGACCTCCACATGTGCATGCCACACACATACATTCTAATGAACAAACAAATAATTAAATAAATAGTAAAACACATAGGTTATTTTTATCCATATTTCTGATTCTACTGAACATCTTTGTTTGGTGTTAGAAGTTATTTAAAAATTTAGCAAACTTTTCCTGTTTCCCATCCTTATTAATGAATAGCATTGTTTCATTTACTTGGAACCTAGTACATTTCAATAGTGAGCTAAATTAGACTCCATGAGTTTGGGATCTTGTCACTTGTACCTTTATAAATTTTTCAAGGATTGATGCCTGTTCTAGTTAGGTTTTTATTGCTGTGATAAACACCATAACAAAACAACTTAATGAGGAAAGAGCTTTTTTAGCTTATTTTATAGTTCATCACTGAGGGCAATCCAGAACTCTAGGCATGAATCTGGAGATAAGAAATGAAGTAAAAGCCATGAAGAATTGTTTCTTTCTAGCTTCCTCCCCAGGTTTTGTTCACCTTGCTGTCTTTCACAACAGAACCTACCCAGAGGTGGTGCCACCTACAGTGAGCTGGGCCTTACCTAACAGTGATCAAAAAACTGTTCTATGAACTTTCCCACAATCTGGTGGGAATATTTTCCAAATCAAGGCTTCCTCTTTACCTTTTCCCAAATGATTCTAACTTGTGTCAAGCTGGTAGTTTCGGTCAGTTTTTAAGCAAGACAATACTGGTCAGGGACATTCAAGAGCCATTGGCTGACTCAAGATTCCCTTTCTGATGAACATCGAAAGTACTATAGGGATTTTTCTCATCATTTTGAAGAATTTTTGACACAATATCTTGGCAACTTTTGTTTGTTTTGTTTTGATTTTGAGACAGGCCTCACCCCGTAGTGATGGCTGGCCTCACTACTGGTTCTGGACACCAGGCTGGCTTTGCATTCACAGAGATTTGCTTGCCTATGGCTCCCAAGCTCTGGAATTAAAGGCGTGTACCACACCCAGCTTCAGCTACTCATTATACAAATCCAGTGGGATGCACAGCATGATCTTTCCCGTATTCTATAGTGAGTCACAATCTCAGCAAGATCAATCTGTCAGAAGTTAACACAGGACAAAAAGATAACTTCCCTCTCCCAAGATAATGTTCATTTAATTGGTGAAGTTGTAATTTGTTTTACCTAGTAACAGCAGAATGCTGTTTAAAAAATATTTTTTTCTTGTTTTTAAGGCAATTAAAGAGTATGCAATTGTATACTTTATCCATACCATCACAGATGTTTATAGTTTGTTCCTGTAACTATTAATATGCTCTGCCCACCCTCACAGAATCAAAAATTAAACCTAATTGTTACCAAACATTTAAACTTCTACTTGAACACCTATTTTTAAAACATTAAATGCTAGTGTGTTTTTGCATTTCTTAACCCAGCTGAACATTATTTCAAAATTTACATTTGTGTTACTAAAAGATACTTTTCCAGAGCATAGGCTAAGTCAATTAGTTAAAATATTTTACTTGCAAAGAGAATTATTACATAACAATTTAATTACCAAATGACACCTTATAGATGTGTGTGATATTTATTACACAATTATATAAATTATATAAGATAAATAAAATAGATTCCTTTTTAATGTCATTTTAAGTGAAAACATTGTGTATTTATTCAAACTATGTATTTTATTGATTTCCCTGACACATACGCAGTTTTCTACATTTTAACCACAAGTTTGAAAAGCGATTTGTCTGTATTTTTAATTGCTTCCTTCACTTATAGTGAACTACTATGAAAATTTTCAGTGGTGGGAAAGGCAAATTGGATAAAGATTTGCGTTGTCATAATATAATGTTTCTTCACCAGAATAAATGAATTCTGTAGTACGGCATTCATTCCACAACTGAAGAATCTCCAGATTCTATTCTCTGGTCCACATCTTAACCAACTTCTTATCTCTGCTTCTGCTTTCAAGTTACTTTATTTTTAAATTTTACTTCTACAGAAGTATTAAGCCAACTCTGTAAGCTCATGTTTTCTGTTCATTTTATTTAGCAAGCATATTTTTATAACTCTCTGCCTGCCGCATATGGACAGTAAAGAAGATGGGCTGGTTTGGAGACAAGTTGACAAAAACTTCCCAGAAAAATTTTATTTGGACCTCATGAATGAACATGAATTGAATAGATTAGGCAAGCTAGACGTAAAATTCTCTTCATGTAAAAAGAAGGACACATGAAAAGGTTCCAGGTGTAGGGGAAGCCTAAGATCTTAATGTAGGCAAAAAATGATACACTTGAGGGAGCAAGGGAAAGAGACTTCTTGTGAGAGATGAAATCATTAAGATTTCAGAGCAATAAGAAAAAGTTCAAGAACATGAGATATCTGTTCTGACATAGAAAAGTGTTCCCAAAATTAAAACATTACCTATTTGTCAAATAAGACAATGTGCAGACAGTGAAACCAAGAGGAAAACAGATGAAATGAGCCCACTGGATTTGCTCTTTCGGTCATTCAGAAAAGGTTGTGGAACTTCGCACTAGAGAGCTGAGTTGGAAAGAAATGAAGGAGATGGGTGACATCAGGCAATGCAATACTTAAAATTCAAAATGAGGAAGGAATAAAAGTTTAGGATAATAACTGACATAAATTAAATAAATGAGTCATGGGATAAGTCTCATGGCATCTCATTCTGACAAATGCACAATAACAAAAAAAAAGGAAATATAAAATAGATATGCTGTGTTAGAAAAGTTACAGGGGTTAAATAATTTTCTTAAAATGATACTGATTAAAGAATGGCAATATTGAGGAGCACATTTCAGTCCATTTGAAGCCACAATGAGTGTCCTGTGCTCCTAGTTTAACAAATGGTCTGTGGAGTTTCTTGCTGAAACAATGACAGTAGGAAACAGTCTACTGCTAGGGTAGATCATGGTTCAGTTATGGCCATGTGCAACTGGAGGCATGTTTGAGATACCCAGGTAAGTATTAAGAGAATTATTACTTGAACTTTAGAGGAAATGTTTGTACTAGAGAGATAAATTATGATATATCAACATGCATGTGGATGGAAGCAGATGAAGAAAGAAAGGAAGAAACATGGAGATGGACACTTTTAAGGACTCGATTAATTTGTCACAATGGCTAACTAAACAGAAAGACTGACAAGGAAAAAATAACAAACTAAAGAAACCCAGGGAAGCTCTAAATCACAGTTGCAGTATAAAGTCTGGTGCAAAAAAGTTGTTTGTAAATACAAGAAAGCCCTAGTTATCCACTCAGATGCTTTTCATACAGAACTTTTTCTGCTGACGACTGTCCCTTCATGCACAGGCCTTGTGACATCGGCAGTCTAGAGCCTAGTGACAGAGGAAGTAACGGGGTTGCAGCTCCATCTGCCTCTTCAGGCTCAGAGAGCAAACTGAGGCCCTGAGGCACCTCGATTTTGACACCTAGGCTCACACTCAAGTCTCCTGTGCCCCTGTATCTTCTCTTTTCTCCTCCTTTGTTCTAGTCTATCAGCAAGCTCCCACACGGTAAAGCAGATAGACAGAATATCTGAAACCATGAATGTTTCTCCATTAGGATTACCTGCCTTGAAAGTTTTCCCAGGACTTGCTTCATAAGTCTAGATGCACAACCTGTATGTGTCTTCTTAACCCTATTTCTGTCTGTCAATCTTTATTTGTTCAAACCTCAATTTAAATGCCACCTTTAATTTCACTTATAAAAAGATGTTTCTAGAAACTCTGGGGGCCTTTGTTTCAATATTAGCTATAAAGCTTAAGTACAATCTACATGTTTTTCTGACTTTCATCACCTATTCTATAAATAGATCACCTATAAATCTTTTCAGAATAGATACCCTGTCCTATGTACTTTTTAGTAAAGTAATGAACATATGTGTTAAAAGCATTCATCAATAATCCAAACCTTTTGGAACATCAGATACTAGTAAAATTACCGAGAGAGAGAGAGAGAGAGAGAGAGAGAGAGAGAGAGAGAGAGAGAGAGAAGAGTTCTCTTTTATATAGTCAGAATGTTGAAAATTTGGGAGAAAGTTCCTAAAAAGGCTATCACTATTCTCATAGAAACCAAAGGATTAAAAAAATGTATTGTTATAATGAATTACTAAGGCCACACAGTTAACAAGTCTATACTAAAACCAGAAATACAATATTTCCGTTTCCAAATCTAGAACAAATTTCTGTCTTTCCTAAATGAAGTAGGTTAACTCAGCACCAAACAGCCTGAGCACAATAAATCACCAGTAAACAAATGCTCATTCAGAGGTACAGAGAAAGTGACCTTTTATCTCCTCTTGCAAAACTAGACAATATAACACAAGAAAGAAAACAGACTTTTTTTTTTTAATCTTGCAGGGTAAGAACTCAAGAATGTTTTTTTTTTCTTTTTCTTTTTCTTTTTTCTTTTTCTTTTTTTCGGAGCTGGGGACCGAACCCAGGGCCTTGCGGTTGCTAGGCAAGCGCTCTACCACTGAGCTAAATCCCCAACCCCTCAAGAATGGTTTTTAAGCACCTACTGGGAAAGTTTTTCAAATCATTTAAGAGAAAAGATTCCTCTCTGTTGGGGATTTTCCTGTCTAAGGAGTCTAGTGTCTCTCTTTAAAGAATGTACTCGAGAACAGTCTTAGAAATGCAAAATTTTTATATAGCCTAAATCATCTGAACTATACCTTCTGCAGAACACTGGGGAAAAGCCTATTTGCCATCACTTGCCACTGGAAGCACATAAAAAAAACCGTAAAATTGTCACACTCGAGCCCAATAAAAAATAAGAGATAGAGGTAACAATGTCAGACAACTCTTGTGAGAAACACAAAGTATCATCCTGACTGTTCTCTGCAATCCAGCCAGTAGTTCCTTTACTGAATAAGGAATCATCAGGCTAACAAAGACTCATTACACAGAAATTAACCAAAATTAAAGAATTCCCCCTCCCAGTTTGCACAGTCACCCCACTCCTGTCCCTTATATCCTGGGTACAATGTCTGAATTCTTCACCTTGGCATCGACAAGATGAGACCGTGGCTTTATGTGGAACTGAGCTGCCCAGAATTATTTCAGATTTCCCTCTTCCCTATTGTGACTTCATGGTCTCCTGACTTTTCCTTCTGAAACTGCTATGGTGACTGTGCCCTAGTGCCTGTCTCTTGTCAGTACAGTGTGAGAAAGTGAGGAAACCACTGAGCACTGAACCACCTCCCCACACTTCCCTTTTTCTCTTCCCCAACTGCCACTCTGATGAAATTTTAGCATTCTCTGAGCTGCAAATTCCTTCTTGAAAATAAACCTGTGGGCTTGTTTATATTTAAATTGTGGTTAGGGTATCCATTTATAAAGAAGACAATATACAAAAGTTTAGCATAGTGCCTAGACCTTTTATGTCTCCATTCCCAACGATGAGCTCAGGATTCCAATTTTATTCCTGAAATATCTAGATAAAATATCTCCTATTTTATCTACCCTTTCTTTGGACATTTGATCCCACTGGGGGACTCTGGAGTATGTGAAAAATTGTCTAGCCCATGGGCTGGAAAGCTCAGTGATACCAAGCAGTAGTTCCTGGTACTCAAAATGAGAGAAACTTCTAAAGAAAATGGAGCCTTAACACTAACATGCTCATGACCATCTGGTCTCAAACAGCATTTGCTGTCCAGTGAGAACAGAGGAAGCACAGTAGAGGCCACAGGTGAACCTTTCCGAGGTGACCCTTTCTTATTCAAGCTCATGAGGCAGATACCAATGCCAAAGACCTGGAAAGAAGAGTCTATTTTGTCAGTTTTTCTTTTCTAACTTTTTTTTCTTTTGGTGTCTCTATTGGACCTAGGTTTTGTTCATTTTTTATTAAAGTTTTAGCATAGCAAGGGAACTGTTTATTCATTCTTACATTTTGAGACTTATGTGTCGCATTTGTTCCACTTTATCATCCCTCTACACCCCCATCCCTCATTCCCAAAGCCACGAGCTGCTGACCAACTTCCTTTCCCGCTTGTATACTTACATCATGTTACCAACTCTCCCTTCTTTCCCTGTCCTTTAAGAAAATGTTCTCTCTCATGATCTCCTTTCTAGTTTCATGTCTATGCAGTGTGTGTGTGTGTGTGTGTGTGTGTGTGTGTGTGTGTGTGTGTGTGTGTGTGTGTATGCATGTGTGGGCACTCGTGTGAGACAGAGACAGAGACAGAGACAGAGGAGAAATTATGCATATGAGACAAAACAGAATTTGTGTCTGATATCATTTAGCAGGACGATTCCTGGTTCTAACCCCATTTCTACATTGCTGAAATTTTATTTCAAGTAAAAATTCTCCTGTGTGTATGTGCCACACTAACACTGCTTGCTCATCTGTTGGTGGAATCTAAGCTGGTTCTATTTCATAGCTATTTTTAAAGGTGTAGCAAGAGACAAACTAACAAAATGTGTAAGTATCCGGCATGATACCTAAAATTCTTCTGACATATGCCTAAGAGATGTATGCTTGGGTCATGGAGTAGTTCTAGTTTCAGTTTTTGAGAGTGTTCCATAACAACTTCCGTAGTGTCTGTGCTAGTTTACAATAGCACCACAGCATTGGTGGTCATGTTTTATGATAGCCATTCTGACTTGGGCAAAATGGAATCACAAAACAATTTCTAACCGGTCATTCCCCAGGACTCAGATGTGAAACACTGTTCAACTATCATTGCTCAATTTTTTTTAACTAAAGAAAAAAGCTTTAATAAAACTGTAAGAATGAGGGTATTTTAAAAATGGTGACAAGTAGGGAATCTTTTGTCATGTGGAGGCATTTACTTGACAAAGGTGATTACCGATGGCTACCTGTCCACTTCTCTTTATTTTAACTTAAATTATTTTATTTTATTACATTCCAGTTGTTGCCCCCCTTTTGTCTCCCCACATTTCCTCATCCCATTGCCTCCAAGAGGGTGGGTGCTCCCTCCACCAGAACCCCCTTCCCTGGGACCTCAAGTCTTCTCTCACTGAGGCCAGACCAGGCAGACCTCTTCTACACATGTGCCTGGCATGCTATGTGCACTCCTGGTTGATGGCTCAGTCTCTGGGAGCTCGCTAGAGTCTGGGTCAAATGAGACTGCTGGTCTTCATATGGGCTCACTCTCCCTTTCAGCTTCTTCAACCATAGGGGTCCCTGACATCAGTCCAATGGTTGGGTGTAAGTATTTTATGTCTTCTTTTAAGAACTTTCTCTTCGGCTCACTAACTTGATTCCTGATTGCACAATTGGAAGGTTAGTGTTTAATTTTGTAGTTCCTTAAATATGCTATGTATCATTCTTTGCATAATAACAAGGCTTTAGGCTTGGAGCTCATTAACTCTTCTTGAGCCAGAGAGAAAGAAAAAGGATAAAGGGAAAGCCATGCGCACGCACACACGCGTGCACACACACACACACACACACACACACACACACACACACTCAGTTTGGCCTGACCATTGGTTTCATCAATTTCACAAGTGCACATGCACACTTATATACATTTGGTGGATGAAGCAGAGTCCCGACAGCCACACTTTTTTTTAGCTTCTTAGACGAAGAGTTCTTTATAAAATTACACAAAGGGGAGTTTACAGGAGAATGTTGATAGTAAGCTCAAAGCAGTGTTCCATTCTATAAACTCATTATAAGTTCAAAGAAACAGTTTCACATAATCTTGCTCTATCATAGTGCACACCTGTAGCCTCATGCTTGGACCTGACATATAATGAATGTTTTTCCTTGACCACAGATCTGTTCTAAGCATTTTTTCTTCTTAGTACAATTTATGAAAGCTCAGAAAGGGCTTTGGAGAGATTCCCCTCTCTTTCCTGCCAGGGTGTATTGTCTGATGCAGGTGGCAGGTTATTGCTATGTTGAATTCCTTCAGCAATGCTACAACTTCACAAGACACCTTCCACCTTCCCTCATGAATCGCCCACTCTCCACCTCCACACACTAACAGGAACATGCATTAGGAGTATTGGCATGGGAAATTCCCCAGTAGTGATTAGTTTTGACTAAATATTTTCTAGGACTGAGAGAATGGAAAACAATGTAATCAAGGTAGCCTCTCCTGGTTCACAAGGCAGAGGCACTGAACTTACTTGTCTGATGGCTGCCACCATCACTCTTTAAATACAGCTAATCGTTCTTTTTCCCAAGGGTATAACAGCCTTTACCATATGGCTCCATCCTTAGCTTCTCTTGCATCACTGTCTACCCCCCACCCTCCACCCCCCACCACGTATGTCTGTGAATTTGTGTCCATGTTAGTTAGGACACAACGCTTCTTGGAGACTGCTCACTTGATTACTGACTGGAGAGAGGAGCCATTTATAGTTTCAAGACATGAAAAATGCATGAGCTTCTGCTCGTGATGGCCAAAAAGTTGCCTTTATAATCTTTGAAGAGGATTCCCACCAAACCAGCTGTGTACTCACTAGGAGGTGCACAGGGCCCCTTACCCTTGTCTGTTTGCTGCCTGTATCTTCAACCATATTTTTGCAGAGTCCCAGGTATTGTATGTATGGCACTTAGAGACATTTCCTTTTTTTTATTTGATCCAAATCCCTTCCATGGTGTGCCCTTCTCCTTCTCTGGTGCTTTTGCCTAGCACCTGTTGTCATGTTATATTTCTTTTACAAATCTAAGAGTCAGTGTGTGTGGATTTCACCTCCTCTCTGTCTGTTTTTCACTGCCTCCCTTGCATGCATTTCCATACAATTCATTCATGCCTCACCTTGTGTTTCAGACTCTAGGTGTCTCTGAGCCACCATTTTTTCTGGATGGATCCACATGGTTGTACTTAAGACTCTCCATTGCAAAGAGCCCTGAAGAAGCTAACAGTGATATGCTTTCCTTGTCACAACAAAGATGGGGATGTCCACATTACTGAAAACAATTCCCCATGTATACTATTTTCACTAATTTGTCTCATATACTTCAACCTGTAACATAACAGGTTAAAGGCAGAAATATATATAAAAATACATCAGTGAAAGACATGCAAAATTGGAACATGTAGTAGAAAAAAAATCCACTCTTCTAAGTGTATTTTTAAAAATAATTATCTTTCCTAAAACAGTATTCCTATAATAGGTTACTGAAATCTCTTAAATGAAGTATTTTTTAAGGTTCTATTTCTAATAAAAAGCTAATAAATCCTGATAGAGACAAACCATAATTAGGAATTTACCCTAATTCTTAAAGCCGTAGAGAGACTAAAACCTTAGCAAGACTTGAGGGGAAATGTAAGAATGAGCTTTGGGTACAGGTCAGGGTTCTGGCCAAATGCCCAGGTACACAAGAAGAAGCTTAGGGGGATTCTTCTTAGGGGGATTCCAGCAAGGGATTTCCTCACAACCCTGGAGTTTCCCTTCTTTTGTAAGCCAAATGAAGATCTTCTGCATGGACACTGATGACTACACTCCAATTCTCATTCCCATTGGGTATCAGGTTCCTAGAGAACTGCTGTTGAGGTTCCTCATTATATAATCACCAAGGACACATGTGACCGACTCTCTCCAAATCCAGAGAATGGAGACTTCAGCATTCCTCACTCTCCACCTGCTGCTGGGGGCTTCTTTTGCTCTGACCCTGAACTTTAACGGTGAGTACAGGTCTTGAGGAAAGGTCTTTTATAAGAAGAGCACCTAGGAAGTCCACCCAGCCAGACCTTTCCAGCTGGGCTACCCACATCCCCCCACTCCTTTGAGCCCTGCTCCTCCTGCTTCCCTTCTACCACCTGCCCTGGATCCCCATGGGAGGAGATTCAAGCCAGACATCAGCCTTTTGCCTCCTCCAGGCTCCTACTCCTGGTGCGGTAGTTTGGCATCGCAGTGTCAAGGCCTGGCCTAGAAGAGACCCGCTACATGTCTGTTGGCTACGTGGGTGACACAGAGTTTGTGCATTTCAACAATGAGGCAGTGAACCCGAGGTTTGAACCCCAGGTGCCCTGGATAGAACAGATAGGACAGAAGTACTGCGATAACCAGACATGCATTGCCAAAGTCGCAGAACGGCAGATTAGAGTACACTTTCAGAAACGGAGGCTACTACAACCAGAGCCAGAGCAGTGAGTGACTCTGAGCCCAGGTGGTTGCCAAGCCTCTTCCGTATCCCCGCATCACCAAGTTCAGCCCAAGGATATGAGACCACAGAGAGTATTGACCCAGAAGGGCTGAGGGGACTACGAGCTGTTTATGGTTCTCAGTTTAGGTCCAAATCTGGTTGGGGGGGGGGTAGGGAGGATGAAAGGGCCAAGCAGGTGGGACTAACTTATGGGGCAGGGCCAGGTTCTCACACCATCCAAAGGATGACTGGCTGCTACATTGGACCAGACGGACACCTACTTCACGCACACCGTCAGTTTGGATATGATGAACAAGATTACCTTACTCTGAATGAAGATCTGAGCACCTGGACTGCGGCAGATATGGCAGCTGAGATCACCCATAGGGAGTGGAAGGCAACCAATGCAGCTGAGTTCTGGAGGTCTACTTGGAGGGCCCTTGCATACCTTGGAGGGCTCTTTAAATACCTGACAATGGGAAATGGAGACTCTATTGCACGAAGGTGCAAGGGGTAAAGAAGTAACTCCTCCAGGTGAACTGGAGCTCATGTCTCCTGAGAAGGGAGAAAAAATGAGACCATCTAGAATTCTCTATATCTGTCTCAGTTTCTGTCTCTGACTCTTTATCTCTGACTCTGTGTCTCTGTCTGCCTTACTATCTCTGTCTCATCTCTCTCTGTGTCTATCCTCTCCCCCACCTCTCTCTCTCTCTCTCTCTCTCTCTCTCTCTCTCTCTCTCTCTCTCTCTCTCTCACACACACACACACACACACACACACCCCAGGAGAAGGAAAAATGATCCTGGGTTTTTGGTCCAATATCAGAGGATGACTCTCCAGAGGGCTCACTCTTCTCTCCAAGTTTCAGTTCAGAATCTATCTCAACAGGAGAAAAGATCCCTAAACTTGCCATTCCCTTCACTGCTGTAGTCCATGGTCTCTCTAAGGTTAGATTCTCTGGCCACACTCAATGGTATGGCACAGCTGCAGTGATGTAGAGTTTCTTGGCCTCACTCAGGACAAGATTTGTATTCGTCCTGGTAACTCAGAGTCCCCTACCCTAGGTTAGTTCACCTCAATTCTAGAACTTTTCAAGCAATCTATTATTGCAGATGCCTGAGTACAGTTGCTGTGTAGGTCTGTGCATATCCCCACCCTATTCCCTAGACTATTCCCAAAATGATTACAAGATTCTGATGAAAAAATGTAAATGCAAAATTTCCAACTCTTCCTCAGACCACCCCCACCCCAGACCTGAAGGTGACATCAACCTTGAGGTGCTGGGCCCTGGGCTTCTACCCTTCTGACATCACCCTGATCTGACAAAGAGATGGAGAGGACCAGACCCAGGACATGGATGTAATTGAGACTAGGACTGCAGGGGATGGAATCTTCCAGAAGTGGGCAGCTGTGGTGGTGCCTTTGTGGAAGGAGCAGAATTACAGATGCCTTGTGGACCATGAGGGGCTGCATGAACCCCTCACCCTGAGATGGAGTAGGTAGGAAGTGGGCACATATGGTTTCTCTAACATGTGGTTAGAGAAAGTAGAAGTCCTTCTGGAGACCTTGAGCAGGGTTCAAGGCTGAGATCTGGGGTCAGGGTGCTACATTTTTTCATTTCTTTCCAAGTAAACCTCCTCAGTGTTTCATTCCCATCATAGTAGTTACTGTTGGCCTGGTTTTCCTGGGAGCTCCTGTGGCTACTCTTGTCATGTGGAAGAAGCGCTCAGGTAGTGAAAGGGGTAGCCTGAGCTTTCTTTCCAACTGAGGAACTCCAAGCCCCAGATTAGTTTTCTCTGCCTCCTTGTTGGGAAGGGGTATGGCCCATTATTCCCAAAGGCACAATTCTGAATGTCATAACCACAAATATTTAAATCTTAAAAGATCAGAATCCCCAAAATACAAATTTTAAATGTATCTAAAACTATAAGCTAAATTTAAGGGGATATTTACACACACACACACACACACACACACACACACACACACACACACTAAACTAAAGAAAGAAGAAAAGGAAAAAGAAAGGAAGGAAGAAATGAAGGAAGAGAAAGAAAGCATGATAGAACAGGGGCCTCTGTGTGAACACAGACACACTAACAAAAGTCACACTGATGTAGCATTGTGAAGAGTAAATCATATTCACAAAGGCCTAGGTAGACAGACAAAATGTGTAAGTGTATATCCCCATGGTTGTTGGTTATGTGCGGGGAACACTGCACTTGCAGTTGTCTGAAATACTGGGACAGACAATATAAGTCTTCTGGGAAGGTTAATAAAAATCCATAGTGGAGTGCCACCAATATCCATCCATCAAAACCCACAAGATCTTGATAAATTTTATCTACACACATGGAAACACACAAAAAGGACATCTCCAGTTATTAAGGACATTTCAGTCTTTCATATTGTACCATGCTCACAAAGCTCACACTGTGACACATCTTCATGGACTCAATTTTGCCAAATATATAAACCTACTTAGAGCCCTCATAAAAACCTTTACGTAATTTGAACCTCCGTTGTTAGAAATGATCTAAGAATGAAATAAACAACACTTTTTATATAATGTTGAGGATTGTTTTATTCTTGTTTTCTTTTTATTTATTCACTTTACACACCAATTGCATCCCCCCAGTTCCTCTTCTCCCAGTCTGACCCTTGCAAATCTCTCCTGCATTAACCCCCTCCCCTTCTCAGAGAAGGGGAAACCCTCCTTGGGTAAACTCCAACCCGGGACATCCAGCCACAGCAGTACTAACCACATCCTCTCCCACTGAGGTCCAACCAGACACTACAGTTAGGGGATGGGGATCTATGGCAAGCAACAGAGTTAGAGACAGCCCCAACTCCAACTAAAACAACTAAACTTTATGTGTGTGGGGGTGGGGGGGGTAATGCATGGTTAGATCAGGGATGATTCATAAATTCAGTCCATAGAACTGGTGGGATTTAGTGATTGTCAATTATATTTTGAAGGATTACATCACGATTGATGGGAGTCCATGTAAGAAAGCTGTAAAGTATGGATGGGGCAGACAGAATGTTCTTCCCACAAAGTGGCCTTCTAAAAAGAATTGCATAAACGATGATTAATAAATATACTTCAAAGTAAGGGCATGAAGAAAATATCCTGGCATGTGCACATTATCTCTGTGGGGAAGGCAAAGGCCTGGGAGGAATATTCTTGTCTTTTCACATGGTCAAAGATAATACAGTATAACACTAGGTGTACTAGATGTACTCCTTCACTGTACTTTATTTGCTTGGGCTAATGGCAAACACCACATCATGCTTTGCTTACTTTAAAAATAAAAACGACAAAGGAGAGGATGACTTTAGCTGAAATGTCCAACATTAGGGAGAAGGAACCTGAAGAGACAGCCTCCAGTAGATAGACAGGGCTCCCAGAGGAGGGATGGGGCCACCCACCTACCTTCAAAAGTTTTGACCTGTTGCTATAAAATTATAAAAAATGCTGTCTTTTACCCTGCACTAGGTCTGGCACTGCAGTGCCCCAAGATATCTGGTAGATATCTTTAGTAGAGCTTCTCACCCGCTCTGCTCCATCCCATATCACATTGCCAATGGCCTCTCTCTGCTCCTGGCAGCAGTCTCTCTACCCATCTAGTTCTCAAGACAGGTTTCCACCATGGCAGAAATATACATTCCAATTCTGTGGCAGCCACGGCACATTCTCTTGAACTTAAATTGCCACATGAAAGAACACACAACACAGTAACCTCTGATCCAACTGATAAGATATAATTGCCCATCTAGTCTTACAAAGCCTTGTACACATCCATCCCTTAAGAATATTCATAACAATCTGTAAATGAGCAGAGAGGAATCTTAACATCAGCCCCCATGTTCTCTCTGCTCCTTCTTCCTCCCTCTTCCTGTTCCAGTCTACTCCTCTTCCCTCAAACTTTTCTCTTACCCATCCTTCCTTCTTGTCCAATGACAGGCCTCTTTCTATCTTGTACCTGCCTTCACCTGTATGATGTCATCCTACATATATATCCTCAAGGCAAAACTGGAAAGGTATACTACAGGCAATGCCAAAAGCAAAACAAAACAAAACTCACAAATGACTTCTGGTGATGTTCATGGAGAGGTATGTTTGCTAGATCAGTAGCTGCCTACCATTTACCAAGATAGGTGGTTCATCTTTCCAAGTAAGGATGCCCCTTACTCCACGTGTGGCATTGCTACCTCCTCTCTATGCTGTTCTTCACACTGATAACATCCAGGCTAGAAACTGCTTCACAGACTTCTGATTTCTTTGTCATATTCAGATGTTTTTACTCCAGCTCTCAAGATCTGCTTGCTTTCACCTCACTGTGCTTTTCCCGGGAATAAGCAAAGTCAGGGTATTGCTCAGAAGCCTTTGTGGCTACTTAACGAGAAAACACAACCTCAACCTGGGAATATGTGATTTCTCTCTAGCACTGAAGACTTTCTTGGCCTTCTAGAGACTTTCCAGACCCTCGTGTGACCTCTGCAGAAATGTGTATTTGATATCTTTTCCCCTTAAATCCATAGGAATTAGGACAAAATTATAACACATTACACAGTTGTGTGGACTATTTGGCACTGCTTGTGCTTTGGATGAGGAATCCATGTTCATAGAGAAAATGAGTAGATACAGTGTGTAGTGTCCACCTCGTCCGGCAAGGAAGACGCAACACCGTCGGATCCTTGTCAACAGCCTTTATTGCAGGACACCTTCATTGCTGATACGGGGACCACGAGCGGCAAATTCGCTCGCCTTATATACACAATAGTATGCTAATAATCTCTCAGGGATTGGTGGGGCACGGTCACCCCACTATCACCCCACTACTTGTCCTCCAGGGATTGGCGGAGAACGAATCACCCCACCAGCATGGTACTGCCCCCTCATTAGCATATTACCGGCCAACTGAGGGCGCCGAATCATACAGCTGCCCTGACGAGGGGACAAGCCTGCGCATGCGCGGTAAGTTGTTTACATTCAGACGGGGCTGGCTGTCGGTGCCATCTTTGTTTTGCCGTGCCGCTCCCTACAACAGTGCAAAGAGAAACCCCAAAATGCTAAAGTAAACTTACATCTGCCCAGAGATTTAACTTTACTATTGATTCTCCTTGCTTTTCCAATGCATTTGTACATATTTAAAAATATTAAGTAGAAAGGGATTTGCATGCATTGATGGATGCATTTAACATATTTTTCCATCAAATTTGGATGAATGTATCTGAGGTAGAAGTGAGACCGAGCTGGGTTATAAGATTTTAGGCACCCACCACAGCACCTTGCATATCAACCTCAACTACTGATGATCCTCTGCTATCTTATTGTCCATTCCATGTCAATCACTGAACACAAACCATAATTACAGCCATCTTGAAGTGGTAAACATTATCTGGAGGCTTTTTTTTTCCAGTCAGTTTTAGTTTTATTCTTCAGTCGTTCAAAGGTTTAAGTTTTTACCCAGCCTTATGTTTACAATCACATTAATAGATTCATGATTTTGCTCTGCTTAGAACAAAAGGGACAACTGGTCGACCTCATACTTTTTTTAAAAAAATTATATATACATATAATTTACATATACATATATATTAATTTCTTTAATTACAAAAAGTCTGCAGGCAGTGTTAATATGTGTCTTTTAACAAAAGGACAACTGGTCGATCTCATTTTTGAACTACAAAAAGTAAAAAGAAGAAAAGTCCAATGGGACAATTGGTTGACTGTATGTATGTATGTATGCATGTATGTATATATACACATATATAAATATAAAATACATAACAATATATAATAAATAAACAATATATAATATATAATACAGAATACAATATATAATATACATTTAAAAAAGAAAGAGTCCAGAGCACGCCGCCCATCAACCAATCACCCATGACCCTGGTGATGTCACCCGCAACCCCTGCCAGCCTGGCGGTCAATCCTTCCAGGACGAAAGTCTTCGCTGTGACCTACCCCGCCCTGGTGCCAATCAACAAACCGGGCCCCGCCCACCGAGGGTCCCGGGAGAGACACTGACTGCAGGCCATGGAAACGTTGAACTCTTTATTCAAAAATTACAGACGACGGTTCTGCGCACAGTGGGGTGCGAGGTCACGTGGGGTCACAGGATGTCATGGGAGTGTCGAGGTTGTCCTCAGTCGATTGAACTCACCGCCGCCGAGGAGGTAGTCCTCAGTTGCGTGATCCTGTGTGACCCCGGGCAGGGTGCACAGTATGTCCCACGACCCCGCCCACGCACGTCACAGCGGATCTAGGGTGTCATCTGCGAAGTCGTAGGGATCCGGGGAGCTGGGCGGGGATTCAGACCTGGGGGAGGGGCTGGGATGAGGGGCGGGGCCGTGGTGAACCTGGGCACTGACAGGCAGAAAGGGACGTGACCAAGGGAAACTGGGCGGAGCTAGAGCCAATGTGCAGGGCCATAATGAGGGGAAGGATCAGAGGTGACAGAGGGGTGTGGTTGGGAATAAGGGGTGTGTCTAATGTGACGTAGGTACTGACAGGTAGGGTGGGATGTGGGAGAAGGAAAGTGGGCATTGCTTAGACCAGGGGCAGGGAGAGCAGTGACTGACCGCCTTCCCACCGCAATGGCTCCTCAAGGGTCAGGAGACCCCTCCCCTGGCAAGTCATGGTCCACAATGAGAGGCGTGGTCTCCCAGCCCTGCTCCCCCACTCACCCCTCCTCCCACGCGTCATCATCCTGTGCCTCCTCAGCAAGCAGGAAGTCATACTCCACTGCAGCGAACCTATCCCAGTCGGAGAGGGTGGGGTCGGCATCCGGGGCCTAGGAGAATGGGCAAGGCCTAAGGGTGACCCCTGAGCAACCCCTGTTCAACCCCAGCTCCTTCCCACAATCAGGGACTCATGACCACGCCCTTCTAGCACCGCCCACTACCTGCGGTCCGGCCTGCATCAGCCCAGCCCACCATTCAAGTCAGCTCTGTCCCTTCCCTGAGGCTCCTCCTAGCAGGAGAGCCCGCACAACAGTGCCACACCCATGCTCAGGCCATGCCCACGCTTGTCCCTCCCACAGGGAGCCCTGCCCTCCCCAATACCCCGCCCACCCCAGGCCTTGCCCACAGGAAGCCCCGTCCACCCTCACAGGCCCTGCCGGCTCCCGCCGTTCGTGCTCCAGGAATTTGTCAGCATTGAAAAAGGCATCAAAGAACTCGCCCGCCAGGCCGCAGCGCTTCAGGTCGCCCAGCGTGATCTGGCCTGGGGTGGGGCAGGGATTACATGGAGTCATGTGGTATCACAGAGGTTCACATGGGTCACATGGAGGTCACAGGGGGGTAACCTGGGCGTCACATGGGATCACACAGGCGTCATAGGCACCACACTGGGGTCACAGAGTCACACAGGGGAGGCAGGGGGCGGGGCTGGGCTCACCAGGGCAGCGTGGCTGCACCAAGTCAAGGGCCTGCCGGGTGAGGTCAGCGAAGGGCGGAGGCTCCGCCCCCCGGGCTGCCAGGTTTTGCGCCTGCTCCTCATAGAAGAAGCTGAGCTCTGGGGCAGAAAGGACGCCGTCCCCATCCAGGTCCATGCAGCGGAACCAGTACTCAGTGCTGTGGGCAGGACCAGGGGGGTCAGGGAGGTCACAACGGGGGTTAGAGGCGGGGTTGGCATCAGTGTCCAGCTGGTGTCATAAGGAAGGGGAGGGGTCAAGACTACAGTAGTGGACAGGGCAGAGGGCGTGGCCACACCAGTGTAAGCAATGACATCACAGGCCACAACAGGGCGTGGTCAGGGGTCGTTGTGAGTGGAGCCAACAGAGCTCAGGGTTGTGGCTATGGCTCAGGACAGAGGGGCATGGCCTGTGAAGTCACAGGATGCCCCGGCCCTGACCCACACCAGTCCTGCCCACCCCTGGGCCCGCCCAACTTTGGCCCCACCTAGCCCAGCCTACCTGGTGGGCGTGGTCTTGTCCTCCTCCGACAGCAGGAACCACACGAAGTCCGCGAGCCCCATCTTCCCACCCTCGGGGGATGGCCGTGCTCTACGGAGGTGGGGCCATCAGCGATGACATGACAGCCCCAGGTCATGGCCAATGACGTCACATCCACCCTGAGCCCCGCCACATGCAGGGGTCATACCGGGTCACTGCGCCTGAGAAGATCCTGTCGATCATCCTAGAAGAGATGGCTGGGGGGCGGGGCTGAGGTTGGGGATGGCCGCGCACACCCAATAGACTCTCAATCAATGACCTGCCCACCTATAAAGCCCCGCCCATCACAGATGCATTCATCCTTTCAAGCCCCGCCCATGATGCTAGTCCCTGTCCCTAAGAAGTGCACAGCTGAGGCCCAGCCCACAACAGGATATATCATCCCTAAAGCCCCACCCACAGTCCTAGGCCACGCCCCATTCACTCACACCAAAGGCTCTAGACACAAGGCCCCTCCCACTCAAGGCAATTCCCACCTGTGGCCCCAACCCAGTGCCTAGCCCCACACCTCACCGCCATCCGCATGCCGCCGGAGGTCGTGCCTATCAATCAGGCCGTCGCCATCAGCATCCAGGGCCTGAAATTTGCTGACAATAACGCAAAAGTGGGGATAGGAGAAGAATGATGGTGTGGCACGGCCGGGGTTGGGTTCCGCCTCCAGCTGGGACACGGCCTAGGGGATGGAGGAGGGGTGAGGACACGCCTACCACAAAGCCACACCTACACATGGCAAATATCAGAGGCCACACCCAAGAGCAAAGAAACATCTCAGGCCATACCCAACAACAAACCACATCCACAAGGAACCACAACCACATGAGACCAAGAGATTCAGAAGCCCCGCCCACCAGAAAGCCACACAGACAAGCCCAACACAGAGAAAGGAGCACAAGCTCCGCCCACCACAGTCACGTGCACAATGGACCATACCCCCGCATAGTCAGGAACTTTTCAAGCCACCCCAGAACAGAGCAAAGAGCACAGTAGACCACACCCACTCGAGGACCACACACAGTGTGCCACGCCCACTTGCCACATCCACAGAACATGCACAGAAAAGTCTTGGCCAGCAAGAAGCCCCGCAATCCACAAAGCAACGCCCATTGGAAAACCATACCCACCATAAGCCACGCCCAATGCATAGCTAAGCACGATAAGCCACACCCACCAGGGCTCCATCCATCTCATGAAAGGCAAGGACAAACCCACAGAAGCCGCACCTATAATGCACCATACACAGCAGGAGCCAGGATCCTTGAAAGCTTCGCCCACCAGAAAGCCCACATCACACAACGACAACGCAGGCAACAACAAATAACCCCATCCACCTAAGCATCATCCACAGGTGACGGGCAAGTAGAGGCCCGCCTCCATGAAGACCACGACCTTGCGTGCAGGCCACGCCAACTTGCCACACACACAAAAGTCCCGCCCAACAGCAGGAAGCTCCACCCAGGACAGAAAGCCCCATTACTAGCAGAAAGTCAACATCAGACCCACCAAGACCCCGCCCACCTGCAGAAAGCCCCACCCACCTGCAGGAAGCAGCTTCGTCTAATCTCCTGGCAAGAGATCCGCCCAGACCAAGACCGGTTCACAGCGTAGAAGACACGCTGTGTCACCTGTGGGCGGGGCCAGTGTCACAGCAAGGATGGAGCCAAGAGGGAGGGGCGGGGTCACAGAGAACTTGAACCAGGGCCCAGCAGGGTTAACAGGGCCTGAGTGGGCAGAATCCGGGAGGGCGTGGCCATCGTGGATAGAAGCCACAGGGCAATAGGAGCGTGTCCTCACCGTGGTGACATAATCCCGGCGGAGCGGCTCTGCCTCCCGCAGGAAGCTCAGGCCAGGATGTGAGTCTGCAACATCCTGGAGAAGGGTGGGGACAGATGGTGCAGGACATTCACAGGGAGGGGCCTGAACCATGGGGCGGAGCCTGGATGAAGGGGGTGTGACCAAAACCCAAAAGACACTTGAGTGTTTGAGTTAGGGGCGTGACCTCTGTGTGAGTGACCAGGACATGGCTTAGGGCCAAGGCATGGCCCAGCCCAATGGGTGTGGTCAACATAAAACCACACCCTGGGAGAACCAGGACAAAACCAGGAAACAGAAAATGTGGGTCCGGATCCCCAGCAGTGAGTGTGTCCAACGCTCCCCACCCCTGTCCCCAGTCCTGCCTACCTGCACGAGGGGTGCAAGGTCCTCTGGGCTGAGGCCACCGTCCCCTGGTCCACCAAGGAGGCGTTCGAAGCGGGCTGCTTCGTCATGGCAGGTCAGCAGGATCCTGGGGACAGGGCTGGGACCTTACAACCCTGGTCACACCCTGAACGGTCCGACCACGCCCAGCAACCATGGTGCCCTTCCCCATGTAAACCATTTGGTTTTCAGCTGGCAGCATGGCTATAACATCACTGCAGCCCTAAACATGCCCCGCCCTTATATGTGATGTCATCAATTATCCACCTCCCGTCCGAACCACCCCACACACAATCATTCCATCCTTCCCTGATGTAACCTAATTCTGTCAAGGGGCATGACTGTGACCTGACCATCACCCTGGTCCCGCCCATTGACCCACCCTCCGCTGCACTCACGGCTTCCACAGGCCTATGATGTCACGTGCGCTCACAAAGCCGCCCTGTGCCCCACCTCCTGCAGCAAGGAACAGTGGGGCCTTCCAGTAGAGTGGGCAGCAGCAGGCCTGGGGGTGTGGCCACCAGAAGTATAAGCAGATCCACGGAGAGTGTGGGCAGGGTAGCGAGTCGGGTATAGGAGTGAACAAAATCAGTAATTAGGATCTGTGGGTGTGACCAGGCCCACAACCGGGAAAGGGAATAACATTTGAAATGTAAATAAATACCCGATTTAATAAAGATGAAAAAAAAAGACTGGATCTTGTAACATGTAACAGCTCTAAAATTGTGGTAGAGACTATGCCACATGAAGTGGTGTAATATTAGCTATAGTTAAGAAACTTCATATAACTGACCTATCAATTTAATTTGCGACAGGCATCGTAAAGATTCACATCAAAGTGAAAAGATGGTAAAAATGTAGACCTATAGTGAATGATATATAAACTCACGCGCTTAGCCACAGAAAATATATATTTTTTTGAAATTAAAAAAAAAGCTCCACCCACTGTAGTCTCCATCTCTACACAAAAACCAGTGACTGTCATTCTCAGTTCTACAGCCCAGCCCACCACAGTCCCAAACCCGCCCAAACACCTCAGGTTCCACCTCCGTGCCTAACCCCGCCCACTTGGCCGGTAACCAAGCTCCAAACCAACAAAGATCACTGACCATAGCTCAGTGCTGGCCCCGCCCATCACCCGCTCCAGCCCTAACCACACAGCAAATCCCCGCCCTATGCCCAAAACCCACCCCTAGGCCTCCATTTCTCCCCAACCAGATTACAGGGCATTTCCCGGCCACTCTGCCAGCCACGCTCACGCCCTCACCCCACCTACCTCAAAGCCCCTCTTACAACCCCAGGCTCCGCCCCGCCCAAAGCCCCGCCCACTGCCATCGTAGTGCTAATGTCCACAACTTTGGTTAACACCCACGGCCCCTCCCACACTGCCAACCATGCACTACCAGGGCCCCGCCCACCTTGGCAACAACGCCCATATCCTGCAGCCCCGCCCTCCCGCTCGGCAGCCTGGCGAATGCGCGCTCCACATCCGCGATTACGTCGTCCACATCCGGTCCCTGTCCCGGGCGCCCGCGCGGGAAGTAGAAGGCGGGAATTCCTCGGCCTGGGAGTGGGGCCTTCGGCCCAGGCTCCTCTCCTCTGGGAGGGACCTGGGGGCGGGGTCAGAGGGGTTCGCGTGGTCACCGGGAGTCATTCACCAATATCTGATACGCCCCCAGGAACGTCACTCACCGCTCTGTGCCTGTTCCTTTTTCGTGAGGCGGAAAATTTAGTAATGGCGGTGGAAGAGGCAATGGCGGCGGGGTTGGGGGTCACCGCGGGGTCGGGCGGAGCAATTTTGGCCGGAGCAGCAATGGCTTTGGTGGCGGAATCGAGGGCCGTGGCGGGGTTGGGGGTCACTGTGTGGTCGAGGATCACCGCAGGTCCTTGGATGCGCCGCAGTCCTGCTCGCAGTGCGCGTTGTGTGCCCGGATCGCTGAGCCAGCGCAGGAAGAGCTCGTCAACCTTCATCTGCAGGCAAGGCCGGAGAGGCGACGGCGGCGGCTTCCGGGGCGCCATGGCGAACGCGGGGTCCGCACCAGGACGAATGGACTCACGCTTCCCCGGCTTCAAAACGCCCGCCGCTGACACTGGGCCCGGGACTTCCGTCGAGGAGTGATGGCGTTACTGGCGCGACTGCGGGATTCAAGAACACGGGGCAATACCGGCGCGGCGTGGAGGCGTCACAGAGCGCGACGGGAAAAATCAGGAAGACAGGAGTGAAACGTCTTCAACGGCGGCGGCGGTGGCTTCTGGGGATGGAGGACCTTGGGGAGAGGTCGGAACCGGGACAGACGGACGTACTCGGGAACCCGCGATGGACGCGCCCAATGCTCCCCCTGCGGGGGACGCTTAGCTAGGCACTCCCGGCTAGGAATGATGGCGTCGCGGGGATCAGGAAGAACAGATTTCTGTGGAAACAAGGGCAGAGCTGAGGGATCCGGGCGTGGCCTGATATCACCGCGCGACCTCAGCGAACAGGAAGAGCTGGAGGATGCGGGCGCAGCCTGAGGACGTCATGGCGGGACCACAGGAAACAGGCCGAGTCACAGAACCGGACTTGGGTAACTGGAGCCGTTGCGGCTTGAGGACGTCACAGCCGCTGCGACAAGGCCACGGGGAACCGTATGAAACCTGAGCGGACCGATGCGGCGCGGCGTGATGGTGTCACGAAGCGCTACAATGACACCACGACCCGGACACCATTAAAGACTGACGCGCTCCGGGCACCGGCGCCCCGCGATGGTGTCACCGGGAGCGACGGAATAGCGGCGGTCCTGAAGGACTTGGGCAGCGGCTTTCAAAGTGGTGATCCGGATTCTTGATAATGGCGTCACGGATTCTTGATAATGGCGTCACAGTTGCAGCGATGGAGGGGACCAGAAGCAGACGTGCAGTGACGTCTTCTGAGGCTTTTCCGACAGCCTGGCAGAAGTGTATGTTATTGATGCGCAGTGGCGGTGCTTTGTGATCCAGCGCGTGTCAGGACGGGACAGAGGCTGTGAGTCTAGCTCTTGCCCTGCCCACTCTGATTCAATTGCTCCTAAATGATGAAAGCAGTGGGCGGGTCTGCCTGCGTGACAAACGGGGAATTATGACCTCAAATGCACACTGGGGCATATTCACCGGGGACATGAAGTCCCTGGGACTCAGGTCATTGTCAGCCTCGTTTGCATAAAATCTGCATATTTGCTTGTCTCTGATGAGCGCTCAGTGTACAGATTCTGCAAATCAGAGGTTGCCTGGCCTGACTAGGAAGCCCTGCTTTGCAAGCTGACTGACAGGTAATGTCATCTCACCTTAGGTCTCACTACCTGTCATCTCCCTGCCTTGACTTTCTGACCTGTCACAGGGATAGGAAGTAACCTCGGTCCGTTGTGATTACGTCATTAACCCCGCCCTCAGTGTGGACCCTAAATGGCAGGTGAGGGGTTGGGCTTTCAGGGTCACTGGCAGGAGTGGGTGTGGCCTGGCCATAGCGTCATCGCCTAAGGGGTTCAAGGCTGAGGTCACAGGGGGCCCCTCCACCTTCCCCCTTAACGATGTTACTTCCTATTCTCACAGATTCCCGGATTACTGTACTCCATGGTGCCCCATGTCTACTGGGGAGGGGCATTGATTCTAGCACAGCCACACCTGTGGGCTCTTTGGAATGAACCTGAGATAAGTTCTCCTATCTCTGGCTGCCTCCGGTGACCTTGACCCCAGACTTTTGCTTCCTAGGTCAATACCTTGCTGACCTTTTTATTAAACTAACCACATCCTTAAATTAAATGGCGGTGTTGCCACTCAGTCACCCACCCAGCCACTGACACATGGGGTCTATGGGTTCTGTGTGTCTGGTTTCGTGCTGGTCTTTGATGCACATGGACTTGGAGGACATGGAGCTATTTTGCCATCTGACTTGCAACTATCTAATCAGCACCATTTGTTGACGATGCACTCGGGTATGGAAGACACCTCAAATTAAAAGATGGGCCTACCTCGGGGACCTCAATTGCGCAAGATTGTTTAGTTACCCTGGCCTTTTGTTTGGTTTTGTTTTTCCCTGTGTGATTGAGTATTGCAATGTCTGTAAGTTTGTGTTGGAATTTCCGCAGGGATTGTTTTAAATCTGATGGCAGCTCGGAGACTGTGCTTTTATTATGTTAGGTCTACACATTCTTTAGCGTGACAGGTCTTTCAGTCTTCTAACATCGTATTCAGTTTCTTTCCCCTAACACTGGCGTCCTTGTCATGCGAGGCAGTCGCTGGCTTTTCAGTTTCTCCTGCGTATAGTACACGAGGCTAGCGAGCCGTGTTTTGTCTCCCTACTCTCAGTCCCTTTCTTGTCTGTGTATAGGAAGGTCATGGGTTTGTTTATTTTCTGTTGGTTGTGTACACAGCAACTTTGCTCACAGTGTTCATCTGCTGCAAGAGCAGCCTGTGGGGTTTTTTGACTGACTTGTGTGCAATCACATCACCTAAAATAAAAATGACTTCTTCCTTTGTGGTTTTTATTCCCCTGATCTCCTTCAGTTGTTTTATTGCTGGTTAAACATTAAAATTCTATGTTCAGAAAATACGGAGAGAACAGCAACCTTGTCCCATTTCTGAGTCAGTGGATTTGTGTTGAGTTTTTCACGATCAATTCCAGGATTGGCGATGGTCAGGTGTCATTACGCAGCTTGGTCTTTTGCGTCATCAATGACCCCGAGAATTTAACCCTAACACGGTGCTGGGCGTCGTCAGAGAATCGCTTTACCCTCTAAGGAGATCATTCCTTCCTTGTCCTTCATTTATTTTGTTCACTGCACCTGCACTCAGGCTGAGCCACCCAGGCCTCTGACATGAAGAGGGTGGCGGGGGGGGGGGTGTGTGTGCCACCCTCGTCAATCATAGCCCGGCCCCACCCCAATGACCACGACCACGACCACAGTAGAGACAGCATTTATGTCAGAGTTGGAGGATGGGAGCCAGGCAGGACCTGCCCATCAGGGCCACAGGGGCGGGTATTCCTGTCCGTGATGTCAATTGGTTCCAGCGGAGGCGGGACTCCCTGTGAGAGCTGTCAATCATTGTGGGATGGCGAGATTTCCTGTCTATGACATAACTGAGCCAACGACGTCACGGGGAGCGGTGGGCGTGGTCTAGGGCCGCAGCAGGTCCTTCCTCAGCGTCTGCCAGGAGGGGGCGGGACCGACAGGGTCAGAGGTCGCCCAGGAGCAGTGGGTGGGGCTAGGGTGAGGAGAACCTCTGACCCCCTAGCCCCCCTCCCTCCATGACCTCTGACCTCCGAGTTGACACGCTCGTCATCAGATACGCGGTCCCGGATCCCGGGGATGGGGGGGAGGAGGCGGCGTGAGAGCGCGAGTCTGCGGGTCCGGTTGTGGGGTCAGGGAGCAGAGTCACGCGCAGTCGACAGCATTCCCCTGCCTCAGCCCCTCACTCGCGGTCATACCCTCCCCCCGCCTCACCTCCTGCAGGCTGCCCCCAGCGCCAGCGCACACAGCAGGGCTGCACAGCTCGACGCCGCCAACACCAGGGCCCGCGGCGGGGTTGTGGCATCCGAGCCTGTGAGGGAGGGAAGGGGGCGGGGGTCACAGAACCAGAAGTCCCACCCCGGAAGTGGACGGGCGGGGTCGGAAGGCAAAACCAGAAATCCCGCCCACAAAGAACCGAAAGTGATTGTAAGCCCCGCCCCTTCATTAGCACAAGTGGAAGTGTGTGGGTGGGGCTCCACATTTTGATGTTAATGGGGGGTTCAGATCATCAAGCAGGAAGTGGGCGTGACCCCGGTGTTGTCACCGAGCTCCAGGGCGGGGCTCCAGTCGCTCCACCGATCACTGCGTGTGTCCCCTGCACGAACTCTGACCCAGAGGCGGCCACGGGGGGCGGGGCTGGGGAAGGCGAAGGCGTTGTCCTCGCGCCCTGCGATAACCACCTGGGGGTGGGGTCCGGGGTGGGCAGGGCCATGAGAGGGCAAGGGATTCCTTCAGGCTCAAACTGGGGTTGCAGACTCACTGGGGGGTGGTGGGGTCACTCAGGGGTCCCGGGGTCACCTGGGGGTGGTGGGGTCACTCAGGGGTCCCGGGGTCACCTGGGGGTGGCGGGGTCACTTGGGGGCTGCAGGGGTCAGACTGGGGTGGCTCTACCTTCTGGGCAATGCTGCTGGGCTCCGCCTTCTGAGTGGAGGAAGAAAGGGGTGGGCAGGGCTGGGTGAGAGAAAGCCACACCCATGGGGATATGGCCACACCCATAACACGCAAGCTCGTCCACCGGGAGCTTTACCCACTTGGCCCAGGGCTCCGCCCCAATCGCAAGGCCCCACCCACCAAGGTCATGCTCGCTCCAAGCCCCGCCCCCTACAATGCCACCACCATTTCCACAGGCCTTGCCCACCTTCCACTCGATCTCAAAGCGGAAATCCTGTTCCGTCATAGGCGCCCAGGTAGGGGGCGGAGCCCAGGTGATGGTGCAGTGGGAGAAGTTACAGGAGGCAGAGACGTTATCTGGGGGACTCAGGCGCTCTGTACAGGGCGGGGTGGGAGGCGGGGTCGGTGGGGGCGGGCACAGTCACTGGGGTGTCAGTGAAGCCCTGCCAACTTCCTGTCAATCAAAGCCAAGTCCCACCCACTTTCTGCCTCAGTGCCACCCACTTCATATTTTCTAAGCCAAATAATTGCCCACCTTCTATCAATCAAACATGGGCAATGATCACTTCCTATCTCAGCCCCGCCTATTTGTCTTTTTTTTTTCTTTTCTTTTTTTTCGGAGCTGGGGACCGAACCCAAGGCCTTGCAAGCACTCTACCACTGAGCTAAATCCCCAACCCCTGGCCTACTTGTCTTGAATCCACCCTTAGGTGGCGCTCAAAATCAAGCGTCTCTCCTGTCCAAGCCCCGCCTCCCAAAAAGTCACACACACTCCACAGGCCACGCCCACTTCCTAATCTATGCCCCACCCCTCAGCTGTTGTTCAACTGACACATCATTGCTGAATAGTCACAGAGCCTGGCCCCTTCCTGGCACTGAATCCTAAGCCTTGCCCCTGACCTGTCAATCACAGCCAAGCCCCGCCCCTTCACTCAGCACTCACAGCCCCAGCCCAGCCCATGCAGCGCCAATCTGGCCCAGTTGCTCTCCTGCCACTCAATTGCAAGCTCCGCCCACGCTCATCAATAAGCTCATAGGCCCTGCTCGGACCAGTTAGGAGCCCACCTCTTCTAAGCCCTTTCCTGTTCCACACAGGCCCCGCCCCTCACCAATGCCCTTGGTGTTGACCACGGCATCCAGGAACCGCACCAGCCCTGTCCGGCTCTGCCCAGTGACGACGATGTATGCGAGGCGGGGCAGATGTGTGAGATCATCAGCCTGGCAACGCGTGGGTGGGGTTCCGGGGGCAGCGGAGCAGCTGGCGACCTCATGACCACTGTGGGCAGGTCAGGTTTCAGACATCAACTACGTAGCTAGCCCAGCTCACTGATGGCATCATCATTGACATCACATGGCTCCACCCGCCATCGACATCTGGTCCCCTGACTCACGTGGCGTTGAGCACGCGCAGTGAGTATCTGATGTCATCGGGTGCAGCCGGCCCCACCGCCCAATAACAGCACAGGAAGTGGGCAGCAAGGATCTCACAGGTCAGGTTCTCTGCCCCGGAGCCTGGGGCACCTGCAGGGGCAAGATGACTGCTGTGAGGGTGTGGTGACATCGTCGGTGACGTCACAAGTGAAGTAATGGATGACATCGTCCAAAACGGGCAATGACATCATAGATGACATCATTAGTCAAACCACTGTGACATCATAGGTGACATCATCGATCACATCGTGAGTTACGAGGCGAGGTGAGTGATGTCATCGATAAGGTTGTCCCAGAGAAGCAGTAATGTTATTGCCCATGACATCATCTGTGCCTGGGACCATAGTGACCACACAGTGACTGGAGGATGGGGCGGGGCGATGTTATCGATGATGTCAGATTTGCAATGATGTACAATGTCATTGGCGATGTTATGCCTATGTTGCCTTATGGCAGCCATCTTGAGCACAGTGATGTCATCGATGACAATCATCAGTTACATCATCATGCCTAGGATGTTGACCTCATCGATGACATTACCCTGGGGCATTGATGACATGCTTGTTCCTCGGCGATGACCTTACCACACGTCCATGTCTTGGATCCATTCACCCAATGCCACCCACCCCGCCCCTACCCAATGACGCCATCCTGCCCCTGCCTGGGCCCTGCCCCTGCCTTGCTGCCTGCACCTTCATTCTCGAAGCGCAGAGTCTGATGGACGTGGTCATGGCCTTTGTCCCCTGCAACCTCCAGGTCGACCCCGCGGTGTAGCTCCATTGGCTGAAACCGGCAGCCGCAGCCCCGGGACTGAGGGTGTCCAGGGTGGGAAGTGAGGTCATGAGACAGGAAGTGATGTCATCACCACAGGAAGTGGAATCGCGGGCAGACATCCTGACGTCCTGGCTGTCAGGGTTTCCAGGTCTCAACCCCTGCTCACCCGCACTCTGCGCCGGATCCCTGCCTCCTGGTCAATCACCGTGCACGACATCACTGCCCCATCATGGCCGCCACAGGCCCAGCTCAGTGTCCAGGTCCCGGGGTCGAAGGTCAGGTTGTGGAAGTGAGCGGGGCCTAGGTTAGGGGGCGTGGACGGGTCTGTGGGGCCTGGGGAAGGTGGGACCCCAGTGTGACCCACGGGTGACCCCCATGTGACCCCGACAACCCTATGTGAACCTGATGACCTGGCCCTCCACTGCCCGTCTCTCACCCTGAGTAGCAGCAGCGAGTCCGCAGCAGCAGAGCAGGGCGAGGAGCTGAGGCAGGGGAATGATGCTCATGGCCCAGCTGCAAGCAGAGCGGTGGTGGGGGCAGAGATTGGGGCGGGGTCAGCGGTCTCACCCGCCTGTCACTCACACGCCTGGGCGTGGCCTGGCAGCGGTGTGGACCAGGGCCCCCAGTCCCGGGAAATTTTACTTTGCTATCCTGGCTATTCTCCTGCCTCAGCTCCGACCCTGACTCACAGATTCCCCCACTCTGGGGTGGGATGGGAGGCGGGGTCGGGGTCGCGCTCTTCCCTGCGCCCTGACACAGTCTCAGTGCTTGCCTGGCCCCGGCGGAGCCCCTGCTGCTTCCTCTTTTCTTTCCCTGCTTCCTCCTGCGCCCGCCGCCGGGGTCCTGTGGAGTGGGGGAAGGGTGGGGCCCGTGGGGTCTCCCGGGCCCGGCGCCAGGAGGGGGAGAGGGGTCGCGGTCCGAGCCAGGCCCCTGCCTCAGCTCCCCACAGCGGAGCTATCACTTTCAGTCATCCCCCTGCCTCATGTCTTCCCTCATCTTCACTCCCAGCCATGCCCCTGCCTCAGCTCAGGGAACTCTGCTGACCCTGACCTCCCAGGATGCCCTGCGGCGACCCCGAGTGACCCCCCCCCCGCCCATACCAGTCACCAGGACCCCACGCACACAGTGGGTCTGTTCTGGGCTGACAGCGACCCTGGGGCTTGGCCCTGACCTCTGACCTTTCCCGGCGACATAGAAGCAGGGCCCTGACCCGGGACCTCACCCCTGCCCCTGGGGGGGGGAGAACACGGAGGGAGCACACAGTAGGTCCTCAGGTGCTGCCCTCCCCTAACTCCGCCCCTCACTCCCGGTGTCCCCGACCCCCACCCACTGTCTGCCCTGCCCAGGGCTGGGTGTGAGCCCTGCACATAGTAGGGCAGCAGACGTCATCACGAGGTGCGGCTGAGCAGGGCGGGGTGGGTCTGGGCTGGGGTCACTCACCTGAGGCAGGGGGATGCCTGAGATGGCCTGGGCAGCGTCCTGTGTCCCTTGCTCCCACTTCCTCATCTTTGGGTTGGGAAACCCCTGAGGCAGGGCGGGGCGTGCAGTGGGGCCACAGGGGCGGAGTGTCGTTACCGACGTCCAGGCTGTGGGGCCGCTTCGCTCCTTACCATCCTGCACACAGTGGGGCCACACACAGACCTTGCTGCCCAGTGACAGGTACGAGGTGGGCGGGGCCTGTGCTGACTGATGCTGACATCATCGGAACCCAAGTGAGTGCAGGCAGTGTAGCCCCGCCCGTTGTGACGTCATCTGCGCATAGTGGGGCCTCACAGTCCCTCACACTCATATGGGCTCTGAGGTCCGTGTCAGTCAGCCTTGGCCCTGCCCACGTCACACCTGTCAATCTCACGAAGGCTCCGCCCACAGCACGCATCAGCCGCTCATGCGCCGCCCACTTCCTGTCTGGCCCCAGCTGACCACACCCACCTTCAGGCCCAAACCCTAGCCAAACCCACAGCATGGCCTCGACCTTGCGCATTACTGATGCCCCGCCCACAAGGCTCAGGTCCAGGGAGGCTTTCTGTCACTCATGCTAAGCTCCACCTACCACTCAGGCTCCACCCCCTGTCCCCGCCCCGGGCCTCTGACATCATCCTAGCCCGGACCGCGGCCCAAGTCAATCACCTCAAGTCCTGCCTAAGGCACAGCTGTCAATCAACCCAGGTCACGCCCACATCTTAGGCTCCGCCCCAAACGCATCACATCACCCCCTCTGGCTCAGCCCTCGCTGTGCTTCCCCCGCTCCTAGGGCCCGCCCACTTCCGTTCCGGCTCCGCCCACGCGCGTGTATAAGGCGTGGCATCCCAATGAGCTGGGCACTGTGCCCGGGCGCCTCTGTCAATCGCGCCGACCCTAGAACTCGCGACCTCGCCGAGGCCCCGCCCCTATCATGCGAGCTGTGACCTGGGCCATCGTGGCCATGCTCCTGCCGCGGGTCTTGGGGGCGATTCCGACGAGGACGCCACGGACAGGGGGCGTCGGTGAGAGCGGACGGGGCGGGGTAGGTCTGGGGTGGCGCGGCGGGCGGGGTGAGGGGGACAAGATGGCAGCAGTGTTGGGGCCAAGAGTAGGGGGCGCGGTTAGAGCGGTGCGGGCGGGGTTAGAGAGTCCAAGATGGCCTCAGGGGTGTGGCCTTGCAGAAGCCAACTTAACTAGGAAAAATGGCGACGTGGGCGGGGCTGAGGAGGAGGCTTGGGTAGGAGCAGCAGTGAAAATCCAAGATAGCGGTGGGGGCGGGGTCAGAACGTGAAAGAAATCTACAAAGGCTGGAAATCCAAGATGGAGACAGGGTTAGGGCTTGGCAGGGGCTGGGCTAGATTGGTGTGGGTGGGATTAGAAAGTCGAAGGGTGGGACTGCAAGAAAGCAGCTGGGTTGGAGCCGCAGTGACAATTCAAAATGGGGGCGGGGACGCCGCGTGTGCGGGTTAGATCAGGAAATATGGTGATGAGAACAGAGCCACAAGCAAACGAGATGGTGGCGGGGATCCAGCACAACAATGAGGGCAGAAGGAGTCAAGATGGTTGGCGACAAAATGTTCTCGGGGTCGCCAGGAACCTCAACAGTGCACCACTCTGCAGCAGCGTAATCCTTTGCAAATCCCCGCCCCTCGGTGCATATTCATGATGATCGCGGTTTTCACTCGGAACTAGACAAATGAGCATCCCTCCTGCAATAAATATATAAACGAGGGTTGAATCAGCAAGTTGAAGATATGCAAATGAGCCAAGCTGCATAATAAATACGTAAACCAGCTCTGGCTCCCGGGTCAGCACCATGCAAATGAGTGCTGGACCTCTCATGTTTATGTGAATGAGCTCTATTTACTGATGGATCTGCAAGTGAGCCCTGTCTACCTCATGAATATGCAAATTATTTCTATGCATCATAGATGTGCAAATGATTGCTTTACCTGACATCATGCACACTCAACCTCCACTCATTAATATGTGAATGAATAAGGATTCCAGTCTCCTGGAATGCAAATGAGCTTCTTGTCCTTCATGAATATGCAAATAGGACCAGGTTTTATGATTGGCAGGAATAAGCCCCGCCCCTCTGATTTCACCACCTCGACCCTGCCCCCAGGTGACACCCTCTCTGTTGCCATTGTTTGCCATGACCTGGAGAGCGTGGAAGTCACGTGGGGCCCGGGCTCTGCCCACCATGGGCCGTCAGCCAATCTCAGCCTGGAGTTCCGGTGAGGAGCAGGGAGAGAAGGGGCGGAGCCAGGGCCGCTTCCTATTTTCAAATTCTGCCCATGATGCCATTTCCTGTTTCCTTTCCCATGGTTTCCTGTTCCTATTTCACCCTGCCCCTTGCCTATTCCTCACTGTCAGTTCCACCCCAAACTCTGCCCCTTCACTTCCTGTTTTCTCAGTTCCATTTGTACCCTTGTCTGTGATGCCACTTGTATCGTTTTCCTCATTTCCTGTTCCAGGCCTCCTCTTCACTCCAAGACCCTCCCTAGCACTTCCTCTTCCCCAGTTTCCCTCCCTCTGGGTCCGGTGATGTCACCTCCTGTTTTCTGTTCCCTCAAGTCCCCGCCCCCACCTGTCCAATACTCTCAGGCCCCTTCCTGAAAACCAGGACCTCCCCAGCACTTCCTGTGCATTTCCCATGGCTGTGACATTACTTCCTATACCGGACTTGCAGGTATGGAAACCAGGTCCCCCAGCCCTGCCCACACTACTTTCTGTTGGACAGCGTCAGAGCAGGCTGTGTCCTCCCCATGGGGAAGGGGCTTCTGGAGGTGGTGCTGCGTGAGGGAGGCGGAGCCAAGCTGTTCTCCCGGAAGAAGAAGGCATCGGCCTGGCGTGAGTGCCCTGGGGGCGGGGCCTGGACAGGTACTGGGCGGGGCCTGAGGTATAGTGGGAGGGGCCTGATTGATGGGTGGGTCCCAATCTGAATGCGTTTCAGAGAAAAAGTGGGCGTGGCTTGAGCAAAAAAAGACTGTGTGGTTGTGATGGTCGTGGCCAGATCAGGATGAGGCGTGGCTTAAAGAGGAAATTGTTTACTCGTCAGAAAGGGGGCGTGGTTCAGTTATTAGAAGATGAGATAGGTCAAGGTGGGCAGAATCTATTGTGTAGCGGGCAGGGCCTAAACCAGGAGTGGGTGTTTCTGAACGAAGTAAGTGTGGATTTTGCAAATTGAATAATGTGGGCAATATTTGTGGAGGGTCAGGTGTGAATATGGGTGCAGTTTAACCTGGAAGTGAGTATGTCAGACAGGAAGTAGGTATGTTTTGACCTTTTAGAGGATGGGAGGGCCTTGGTTGGCTGGGACAAATAAGAGCCCTAACGGGAAGTGACTATATTGTAACAGGAAGTGAGGTCATGTGACAGGAAGTGGGTGTGTCCTCCCCATTTGCACAGTGTGTGTGGGTGGGGTCTTGTGGTCAAGCCTAGTCTGGCCCCAGGAGTGACTCGGTGAACCAGATGTGACCGTGACCCGGAAGTGGCTCTATCTTTACTTCACCCTCTGATCTCACCCCATCCTCCCCGCAGTGAGGCCCCGCCCTCCATGGAACGTCACCCTGAGCTGGGTCGGGGACACTGTTGCTGTTTCCTGCCCCGCCCACCCCTACCTTGGGCTGGAATATGAGGTGCAGCACAGAGATGACTTCGACCCTGAATGGCAGGCGAGCAGTGGGGCCTGGGCGTGGGGTCTGTGTCAAGGGCAGGGTCTGTGCTGAGGGCGTGGCCCTCCAATGAACTGCCATCTTGTTCTGCCTCCTGGACACTCATGAACCTTACTGTGACCTTTTACCCCCCTATATCCCCACAGTCGACCTCTGCACCGTTCTGCAACCTGACAGTGGGTGGGCTGGACCCCGGGCGCTGCTACGACTTCCGGGTACGGGCGACGCCCCAGGATTTCTTCTATGGCCCCGAGGCGCGGCCCAGCAAGTGGACAGTCGTGCCCAGCCTGCAGGGAGTGGGGCCCACAGGTGAGGACTGGGTGATGTGGGGTCCCAAGGTTGGATGATGACATCATGGTTTCTACACTGATGGACAGCCGGGTGGGCGGGGCTCGGGCATGAGGTCGTGGTGTTGGTTGACGCTCCAGTCATGACCAACAGGAAGCAGGCAGGACCTGGCAATGACGTCATCGCTCTGGGGACTCCGGGGACAGATGGGAGTGGCTGGGGCATGAAGGTGATGTCATTATTACAAAAGATTTACAGCCAGTAGGCAGGGCTTATTGATGATGTCATGGAGGTCAAGCAAGGGGCAGGGCCTGGCGATGATGTCACAGGCTTATAAATGCTGGCCGCATGGTTGGGTGGGGTTTAGCAATGATATCACTGTAATCGAATGGAGATGACTGAAGAGCCGGTGTGTTGAGGGTCGGCATCTTTCTCACGCGGCTCTGCCCCCTCCCTACCAGGCTCCTGCACTGGCCCCACCCTCCCGAGGACCCCCGGGATCCCTGCCCCACCTCTCGCCCTGGCCTGTGGCCTTGCGGTGGCCCTGCTCACCCTGGTGCTGCTCCTGGCCCTGCTGCGGATGCGCAGGTGAGAGGTCAGGGGTCAGAGGTCACAGGGATGGGACACGGATCATGGGGTCACGGCCCGGGTCCGAGGGGTCTGTGTGTCTTTTGACTCACCTGTGATCCCTGACCCCGCCCCGATACTAGGGTGAAGGAGGCCCTGCTGCCTGGTGTCCCCGACCCCCGCGGCTCCTTCCCTGGCCTCTTCGAGAAGCATCATGGGAACTTCCAGGTACCGGGTTTGGGGATCAGGGGTTGCAGGGTCAATGGATGCCTCCCGGGGTTAGGGGAGGCCTTGCCCACCTCCACCAACGGCCAGCGGTTTTGGCCCCGCCCACTTCCTGTTTAGGTCCTGCCCCTTTTCCTCACCAGTGTTAGGCTTGGAGGCCCCAACCAGGTTTCTTCACCTAAGGACCCTCCCAGACCTGGCCACGCCCTTCCATTCCCACTTCCTGTCTATGCCCCACCCATTTCCTATAGCGGTCCTGCTTACCTCGTGTTTAGGTCCCATCCACTTCTGTGGAGTCCAAGTTTCCTCCACCTATTTCCTGTAGAAGCCCCGCCCATCATGTGCACTCCCTCTCTTAGCCCCACCCACTTTCTGTCCCGGACCCATAGGCTTGGATCGCAGATTCTCAGGCTGCTGTCCCTACGGTCCCAGAGCCGGACAAAGATGATGATGTCATCCGGCCTCAGACCAAGGGGGTGGAAACTCAGGAGGATGATGATGTCATCGCCCCGGGGTCCCCATGCCTTGGGGGAGGGGCCCTGATGTCGGTGGGCGGGGCCTTGTTCCTGATGGGCGACAGCGGCTACACCACCCTGTGACAACCCTGTGTTGACCCCTGCCTGGACCCTCGTTGCTGTCACTTATGCCCCGCTTCATTTGCATAAATATGAATTTGTTAATCTGGACTTGTTCTTCATTTGCATAATCTGTCTTGAGCGTGCACGTGGCCAGTGGAGGAGGGTCTGGGGGCATTGCCCTACTTGATTGGTTGGGTCCCGGGGATTCTACCTGGAATCAGGGAACTTGTCACAGCCGGCCGGTAGCAAATGCACAACGCCTGACCTCCTCCGGCATCAAAGTCCCCATCGTAAAATCAGTCACAGAAATGGAAGACGTCCGACGTTCACAGGCTTCTGCTTTGGAGATTCATGAAACTATAACCCCTGTGTTTTCAAAAACAAACGTCACATCCTGTCCCCCAAACTCACAGGACGAACTGCACTGCCCTAAGCGCCATTGTGAGAGAAAACTGCACCAAAACCAGACCCAGCCCGGCACTCTCCAGACTCTGCACCTCCATGTCCGCTGTCAAAGCCTCTTCCCATCTCCAGCTCCTCTCTGCTTTGGTCACCATAGCACAATTCTCTCTCTTGGGCATGTTTTATACCCAGAAATAGGTTCTCCCGAAAACGTGTGCCATGGCTTCTGGCTTCTCACAGTCTCGGGGTCTTCAAGGCAACCTCAATGTCATTTAACATTGCAGCTTCCTGTTAGTGTCTCAGCTCCACACATGATCCTCTCTGCTCCTCAAAGGGCTGAGCCGGGGCACTTTTCCCTCTCCTCCCTCTACAGCACTCGAGGTTCTCGGTGACTCCACCCTCCTGCTGAACCCGTTCTTTCTGCTCACCCCACTCCTGCACCAAGGCTTCACTTCTTCTCATGCACTCACTTCATGGTGCAAAGTCAGCTATCCTGCCTGACACCTTCAGACCTTCGAAAACAACACCACACCCGGATGATTCTCACACATGTCCACATCCACCTGCACGACAAGGTCTAACCTTGGCTATTTCTGGGACACAGCTTATCTCTCAGAAAACAGTTACCAGAAGATTTGACCTCAGTGATGCTGGTTTCTTCTTCATCACTGCTAATTTTTTAACTACAGCTAAACAGCATCAGTTGCCTCAGTTGTCCCTTCTATATTTGCTCCTAAAGCCAGATCCGCATGGACAAAGCTGCTGAGTTCTGCTGCTTGATAAGGGCTGGAACATGGCCCCTTCTTTATATTATCACCAGATTTCTGTTGTCTAAGCTTGGCTGTTGTGGAATTTGCTCTGTAGATTACATTGAACTCGAGATCTGCATGGCTCTGTTTCCTGAATGCTGGGATAAAGTTGTGTAACACTTTGACAAAACCTAAGATTCACTTTACATAAAACTTGTTCTGTACCAGGATGATGTGAATCAGAAATCTGCTTGACTCTCATCTCCTTGGACTGAAGTCATGTACCACATCAGAATAGTAATCATAATCCATCCCTTGCAATTTGACATATAATTTTATCTCCTTATGTCCACATGAAAATAATAACAAGGGAATAATATTGCCTAACATGATACACTTTTCCTGTACAACTGCAAATCCATTAGTTTCACTGGATAGAATCATGCCCTAACATCACCATTCCTTTAATATCATTGAGTACCATATTTCTACTAGGATGGCCCTTAATGCATGTGCAAATCCAAAGTCTAAAAGTCAACATTCCTCAAACAAAAACACAGTCAGGCCTATCATAGCAATATTTTAGTCTGGGGTTCCAACTCCTATCTTTGAATTTCCATTGCTAAGAAGAGACACAGTGACCAAGGCAACTCCCATAATGACAAGTAGCTTACAGTTTCAAATGTTTAGTCCATTAGCATCATAGCAGGAAGCATGGCAGCATAATGCTGGAGAAGGAGCTGAGAGTTCTGCATCTTCATGAGAAGGAAGCCAGGAAGAGACTGTCTTCCAGCCAAGTAGTATTCTGGGCTATTTTGTACTGACCAGAGGTCGAAAGACAGCCACAATAGTAATTCACTTCCTTCAGAAAGATATGAACTCCCACAAGTTACACCTCCTAATAGTGCCATTTCTTAGACAAGCATATTCAAATCACCAGTTTATTTCTACTATGAATTATTTCATGCATTTAGATATGATTATGACTTGCAAAGGCTTTACCAAATTGATTATATTGATAAGGTTTCTCTCTTGTATGTGTTCTTTTATGTGTTCAGAGACTACAGTTGCATGTAAATGATTTTCAAACTTGAGTACATTCACAAGATTTTTGTCTAGTTTGTATTCTTTTATGACTTTGGAGACCATAGTGATATGCACGGGCTTTTTCACATTTAGTACATTCAAGTTTTCTCTAAAGTGTGTGTTCCTTTAAGAATTTGGATAGTACAGTGACATGCAAAGGCTTTACTACATTCACTACGATCATTGGGCTTCTCTCCACTATGTTGTGCTCATTAATGGGTTTGGAGATGACCATGATATGCAAAGCCTTCATCACATTGATTACTTTAGTAAAGCTTCTATTTAGCACATTTTCTTTTGTGTATTCAGAGATGACTGTGTCCTGGAAAGGCTTTACTTCATTCGATACATACATACTGTTTCTCTATAGCACGTGTTCTTTTATATATGTAGAGATCACTGTGGCATGCAAGGGCTTAATGAACTGATTACATTCATAGGTTACCCTCTTGAATGTGTTCTATTATGTAGTTGGAGATGACTGTGAATTGCCAAGGTTTTATCACACTGATTATGTTAATAATGATTCACTTCAGTGTGATTTCTTTTGTGTATTTCTAAAGAATTATGGTATGCAAAGGCTTTACCACATTGATAGTATTCATGTGGTTTTTCCTTTGTATGTTATCTTTTATGTTGCTGTACATAATTTTGACTTGCAAATGCTTACATTCATAAGGTTTCTCTACTCTATGTGTTCGTTTTTTCCCCATTTTTCTTGTTTATTTTTTTAAATTTACATTTCATGTGTTATTCTCTTTCCTGGTTTACCAGACATAAGCCCCCATCACCTACCTATCCCCTTCTTCTATAATGGTGTTCTCCTCTCCATTCACCCCACTTACTGTTCCCCAACATTTCCTTACACTGGGGGTCTAATCTTAGCATCACTAAGGGCTTCTCCTTCCATTGGTGCCCAACAAGGCTATTATTCACTGCTTTATATGCAGTTGGCGCCCTGGGTCAGTTCATGTATAGTCTTTCAGTAGTGGTTTAGTCCCTGGAAGCTCTGGTTGGTTGGCATTGTTGTTCTTATGGGTTGTAAGCATCTTCAGCTCTTTCAGTCCTTTCTCTAATTCCTCCAACTGGGGTCCTGTTCTCAGTTCAGTGGTTTACTGCTAGCATTCACCTCTGTATTCAATATGCGCTGGCTATGTCTCTCAGGCGACATTCATATCCAGTTTCTGTCAGCATGCACTTCTTGGCATCATCAATCTTATCTAGTTTGGGTGGCTCTCTATATATGGCTTGTATACCCATGTGGGGCAGGCTCTGAATGGCCATTCCTTCAGTCGCTGCTCCAAACTTGCCTCCATATCCCCTCCTGTGGATATTTTTGTTCTCCTTTTAAGACGGAGTGGAAGCATACGCACTTTGGTGATCCTACTTCTTGAGCTTCATGTGGTCTCCAGATTGTATCTTGGGTAATTTGAGCTTTTGGGCTAATATCCACTTATCAGTGAGAGCATAGCATGTGTGTTTTTCTGTGATTGGGTTACCTCACTCAGGAAGATATTTTCTAGTTCAATCCATTTGCCTATGAATTTCATAAAGTCATTGTTTTTGATAGCGGAATAGTATTCCATTGTGTGGATGTGCCACATTTTCTGTATCCATTCCTCTGTTGAAGGACATCTGGGTTCTTTCCAGCTTCTGGCTATTATAAATAAGGCTGCTATGAACATAGTGGAACATGTATTTTTGTTGTATGTTGGAGCATCTTTGGGGTATATGCCCAGGAGAGGTATAGCTGGGTCCTCAGGTAGTGCAATGTTCAATTTTCTGAGGAACCTCCGGACTGATTTCCACAGTGGTTATACCATTTTGCAATCCCACCAAGAATGGAGGAGTGTTCCTCTCTCTCCACATCCTCACCAGCATCTGCTGTCCCTGAGTTTTTGATCTTTGCCATTCTGACTGGTGTGAGGTGGAATCTCAGGGTTGTTTTGATTTGCATTTCCCCAGTGACTAAGGATGTTGAACATTTCTTTAGGTGTTTCTCAGCCATTCGATATTCCTCAGCTGAGAATTTTCTCTTTAGCCCTGTCATTTCTTAGGGTTATTTGACTCTCTGGCATCTACCTTCTTGAGTTCTTTGTATATTTTGGATATTAGTCCTCTATCAAATGTAGGACTGGTAAAGATCTTTTCCCAATATGCTGGTTGCTATTTTGTCCCAATGACAGTGTCCTTTGCCTTACAGAAGCTTTGCAGTTTTATGAGGTTCCATTTGTTGATTCTTGATCTTAGAGTATAAACCATTGATGTTTTGTTCAGGAAAATTCTCCAATGCCCATGTGTTCAAGACTCTTCTATTAGTTTGAGTGTATCTGGTTTTATGTGGAGGTCCTTTATGCATTTGGACTTAAGCTTTGTGCAGGGCAATAAGAATGGATCATTTGCATTGTTCTATATGCTGACCTCCAGTTGAATCAGCACCATTTGTTGAAAACGTTGTCTTTTTTCCATTGGATAGTTTTAGCAACTCTGTCAAAGATCAAGTGACTATAGGTGTGTGGGTTCATTTCTGGGTCTTCAATTCTATACCACTGATCTATCTGCCTGTCTCTGTACAAATACCATATAGTTTTTATCACTATTGCTCTGTAATACTGCTTGAGGTCAGGGATGGTGATTCCCCGCAAAAGTTCTTTTATCATTGAGAGTAGTTTTCTCTATCCTGGGTTTTTGTTATTCCAAATGAATTTCCAAATTGCTCTTTCTGTGTCTATGAAGAGTTGAGTTTTATGGGGATTGCATTGAATTTGTAGATTGCTTTTGGCAAAATGGCCATTTTTATTGTATTAATCCTGCCAATCCATGAGCATGGGAGATCTTTCCATCTTCTGAGATCATCTTTGATTTCTTTCTTCAGAGACTTGAAGGTCTTATCATACAGATGTTTCACTTGCTTCGTTAGAGTCACACCAAGGTGTTTTAGATTATTTGGGACTATTGTGAAGGATGTCATTTCCCTAATATCTTTCTTAGCCTGTTTGTCCTTTGAGTAGAGAAAGGCTACTGATTTGTTTGAGTTAATTTTATACTCAGTCACTTTGCTGAAGTTGTTTATCAGGCTTAGCAGTTCTCTGGTGGAACTCTTGGGGTCACTTAAGTATGCTATCATATCATCTGCAAATAGTGATATTTTGACTTTTTTCTTTCCAATTTGTATCCCTTTGACCTTCTTTGGTTGTCTGCTCTGGCTAGGACTTCGAGTACTATGTTGAAAAGGTAGGGTGAGAGTGGGCAGCCTTTTCTACTCCCTGATTTTAGTGGGATTGTTTCAAGTTTCTTTCCATTTAGTTTGATGTTAGCTACTGGTTTGCTGTATACGGCTTTTACTGTGTTTAAGTATGGACCTTGAATTCCTGATCTTCCCAGGACTTTTATCATGAAGGGTTGTTGAATTTTTACAAATGCTTTCTCAGCATCTAAAGAATTGATCATGTAATTTTTTTCCTTTGAGTTTGTTTACATAGTGGATTACATTGATGGATTTCTGTATATTAAACCATCCCTGCATCCCTGAAGCCTACTTGATCATGATGGATGATTGTTTTGATGTATTCTTGGATTTGGTTTGCAAGAATTTTATGGAGTATTTTTGTGTCAGTATTCATAAGGGAAATTGGTCTGAAGTTCTCTTTCTTTGTTGGGTCTTTGTGTGATTTAGGTATAAGAGTAATTGTGGCTCCATAGAATTGTGTAGTGTTTCGTCTGTTTCTATTTTGTGGAATAGTTTGGACAGTATTGGTATTGGAGGTCTTCTTTGAAGGTCTGATAGACTTCTACACTTAACCCATCTGGCCTGGGATCTTTTTGGTTGTGAGATTTTTAATGACTGCTTCTATTTCTTTAGGAGTTATGGAAGTGTTAGATGGTTTATCTGTTCCTGAATTAACCTTGGTACATTGTATTTTTCTAGAAAATTGTCCATTTCCTCCAGATTTTCCAGTTTTGTTGAATATTGGCTTTTGTAGTAGGACCTGATGATTTTTTGAATTTCCTCAGTTTGTGTTGTTATGACTCCCTTTTCATTTCTGATTTTGTTTATTTGCATACTGTCTCTGTGCCCTCTGGTTAGTCTGGCTAAAGGTTTGTCTATCTTGTTGATTTTCTTAAAGAATCAGCTCTTGGTTTTGTTAATTCTTTGTATAGTCATTTTGTTTCTACTTTGTTGATTTCAGCCCTGAGTTTGATTATTTCCTGCCTTCTACTCCTCTTGGTTGAATTTGCTTCTTTTTGTTCTAGAGCTTTCAGGTGTGCTGTCAAGCTGCTAATGTATGCTCTCTCCTGTTTTTTTTTGCAGGCACTCAGAGCTCTGAATTTTCCTCTTAGCATTGCTTTCATTGTGTCCCATAAGTTTGGGTATGTTGTGCCTTCATTTTCATTAAATTCTAAAAAGTCCTTAATTTCTTTGTTTCTTCTTGACCAAGTTATCATTGAGTATAGTGTTGTTCAATTTCTATGTGTATATGGGCTTTCTGTTGTTTTTGTTGTTATTGAAGACCAGCCTTAGTCCATGGTGATTTGATAGGATGCATGTGATTATTTCTCTCTTCTTGTATCTTTTGAGACCTGTTTTGTGGTCGATTATATGGTCAGTTTTGGAGAAGGTACCATGAGGTGCTCAGAAGAAGGTATATTCTTTTGTTTTAGAATGGAATGTTCTATAAATATCTGTTAAGTCCATTTGGTTGGTCTCTCTATATCTCTGTTTAATTCCTGTTTCCATGATCTGTCCATTGGTGAGAATGGGGTGTTGAAATCTCCTACTATTATTGTGTGAGGTGCAATATGTGCTTTGAGTTTCAGTAAGGTTTCTTTTATGAATATGGTGCCCTCGCATTTGGAGCATAGATATTTAGGATTGAGAGTTCATCTTTTGTGAATTTTTTTCCTTTTATGAATATGAAGGGTCCTTTATTATCTTTTTTGATAACTTTTGATTGAAAGTAAATTTTATTCGATATTAGAATGGCTACTCCAGCTTGTTTCTTTGTACTATTTGCTTGGAAAGTTGTTTTCCAATCTTTTACTCCCAGGTAGTGTTTGTCATTGTCTCTGAGGTATGTTTCCTGTGTGCAGCAAAATGCTGGGTCCTTTTTACATATGCAGTCTTTTTCTATGTCTTTTTATTGGTGAATTGAGTCCATTGTTGTTAAGAGATATTAAGGAATAGTGATTGTTGCTTCCTGTTATTTTTGTTGTTAGAGGTGGAGTTATGTTTGTGTGTCTCTCTTCTTTTGGTTTCATTGCAAGGAGATTATTTTCTTGCTTTTTTTCTAGGGTGTAGTTTCCTTTTATGTTGGAGTTTTCCATTTATTATCCTCTGTAGGGCTGGATTTGTAGAAAGATACTGTGTAAATTTGTTTTGTCATGGAATATCTTGGTTTCTCCATCTATGTTAATTGAGAGTTTGCTGGATGTAGTAGCCTGGGCTGGCATTTGTGGTCTCTTTTGGTCTGTATGACATCTGTCCAGGATCTTCTGGCTTTCAGTCTTTGGTGAGAAGTCTGGTGTAATTCTGATAGGTCTGCCTTTGTATGTTATTTGACCTTTTTCCCTTACTGCTTTTAATATTCTTTCTTAGTTTTGTGTTTTGGCATTCTGACTATTATGTGATAGGGAGAATTTCTTTTCTGGTTCAATCTATTTGGAGTTCCCTAGGCTTCTTGTATGTTTATAGGCATCTCTTTCTTTAGGTAGGGAAGTTTTCTTCTATAATTTTGTTGAAGATACTTACTGGCCCTCTAAGTTGGGAATCTTTACTTTCTTCTATACCTATTATCCTTAGGTTTGATCTCATTGTGTCCTGTATTTCCTGTATGTTTTGGATTAGGAGCTTTTTGCATTTTACATTATCCTTGATGGTTGTGTCATTGTTTTCTATGGCATCTTCTATCCCTGAGATTCTCTCTTCTATTTCCTGTATTCTGTTGGTGATGCTTGCATTTATATCTCCTGATCTCTTCCCTAGGTTTTCTATCTCCAGGGTTGTCTCCCTTAGTGCTTTCTTTATTGTTTCTATTTCCATTTTTAGATCTTGGATTGTTTTGTTCAATTCCTTTGCCTGTTTGGTTGTGTTTTCCTGTAATTCTTTAAGGGATTTTTGTGTTTCCTCTTTAAGGGCTTCTACTTGTTTTGTTGTGTTGTCCTGTATTTTTTAAAGAGAGTTATTTCTGTCCTTCTTAAAGTCCTCCATCACCATCATAAAATGTGATTTTAATTCTATCTTGCTTTTCCAGTGTGTTTGTATATCCATTATTTGCTTTGGTGGGAGAACTTGACTCATCTTGGTTTCTGTTGCTTAGGTTCCTGTTCTTGTCTCTCGCCATCAGGTTGTCTCTGGTGTTAGCTTGTCTTGCTGTCTCTGACAGTGACTAGACCCTCCTGTAGGCCTGTGTGTCACACTTCTGTAGACCTGTTTTCTTTCAGCTGCATCTGGGAACAGAATTCTGCTCTTAGGTGTGTAGGTGCTCCTGATGACTGTCTTTCAGCTCTCAGCGCAGGCAGAAACCTGAAGGGTCTCAGTTCCCTGTGCTCAGGAGGCACAGATGGTACTAGGTGATTTCCTCTTGGGTCAGGAATGTGGGCAGAAAGTAGTCTCCTCTGAGTTCTCAGGAGTGCCTGTACTTGAGGGCCCAGCTCTTCCTGGATTTTTTTCTATAATTACAAATATGGGTGAGTTAAAATCTTGATCTTTGATTGAATTATAAACTGCAGCTAATGGAACATTAGCAGTTTATATATGTGTGTGTGTATGTTTCTTTGCAATATTAGAGCATAACCATAATTTTGGAAAGCAAATCGCAATTTTCAACAGTATAAACAATTCATTCTCACTAAAATCAATACCAAGTACATTATGTTCATGTTACAAAGTTTGGCTGCCAGTTTTTATGTATGAATTCATCACAGCACAGCTTTTAATACCTTATTATAGAGACATGGTTTTAAATACTAAGTTTTATAATTCTGGTTTCTAGAACAAATTACATAAAATATTATCTTAATTTAGAGGTACCTTTAGAGAATTGTTTCCCTGGGTTGGCTCATGCCACGTGTTGTTTAGAATGACTCCAACCGTGAATTACCAGTGTTTTGTTTGTTTTGTTTTGTTTTGTTTTGTTTTGTTTTTTTGAGTGTCACAGGGCAACTTTATTGAGTGGTAACATGGTCATACCCAGTAAACGTGTTTCCTCTCATTGACGCACAAACACTGCAGATCACTCACACACACACACACACCCAGCCCCTTGCCACAGTCCAGTTCTCAGCCACAGGGGTGGGGAGCCTCCTCAATCCAGTGGGATCCAGAAGCTTACAGGTGCCCGAGGAAGTCACAGGGAGGACAGACTCAGGAGTGGTGGTAAGAAGTGGGGTGCAGAGAGCAGGGTGGCCAGGATTGGGAACACCCACCGCACAGCTTCATGAAGAGTGAGATTCCCCAGCCCTGGTGGCCTCAGCTTGGCTGCACCCCATCCAAGGAGCCTTCCAAGTGTGGCAAAACCTTCAGGGTTTGGGAGGGGCAGAGTCCTACTCCGTTTAAGTCCTCTCTGCAGGCTGGGGACTGGAGGGCAAGGCGGGACAGGGAGGTTGTAGGCTGCTTCAGCTCTGGGGCTCCTCTGGAGCCTTACCACCCTCTTCCCCAGTATTGTCGGCTGTCCACAGCGTCAGGTTGTCTCTCAGCAGCTGCATGATGAGGGTGCTATCCTTGTAGGAGTTCTCACTGAGGATGTGCAGATCGCCATGGCCTCGTCAAGGTGGTCTTGGCAAGTGAGATGGTCTCCTTGGGGCTGTTGGCTATCTCAGAGTGGAAGACGGAAAGTTCAGGGCCAGGCCAGGCCCAGGCATAAGGGGTTGGTGGGCGGCATCTCCTTCTTGCTGATGTCCATGGCCTCCTGGTAGGCTGACCGGCAGAATCGATGATGCGCTTCTTGTCATCACCTCAGCTAGGTAGCGGTAGTAGTCACCCTCATCTTCAGGTAGAAGATGCGGCTCTCAGACTCTCCAGCCCCTTTGATGAAGTGGGAGTCCAGCAAGCCTTTAGCACGGTGTCGCACACACCCCTCTGAGCTCGGCCCTACCTTCTCCCGGTACTCTTTCACCTCGGGGCCCTTCTCTTCAGACCCTCCTCGTGCTCTTCTGCTCGATGCTGGACAGGACTCTCCAGACCGGCTCTCTGGCCGCCTACCACGCTCTTGTAGGCCATGGAGAGCAGGTTCCGCCCCGCAAGAGAGCCCTCACCCTTTTCCATGGCACTCTTCATGAAAGCTGCCATGTCTTCATAGCGCTCAGCCTGTTCGCCAACTTGGCCTTCTGGATCAGACTGCTCTCTTTCATGACTCCGAGGATGGACAGACAGGCGGGCTAACTGGCTGCCTTGAGACCAATGCTGGATTCTCGTGAATTACCAGTTTTAAGCTAACATTCTGTTGTGGATATTACAATTTTTAATCATACCCAATAATTTATAAGCCAATACTCTATAATCAAGACATGCAGAGCATATTTATACTTTTAAAGCAGTCAGAAGCAAACATGAACTGGCTACACACATTTACTTATTTAATCCAGACAGAATTTTCTTACTGTTTCTTGCTGTAATTTCAAGAGAGAAGCACCTTGTCACCTGCTGAAGCCAGTAAACACAATTGCAGAAATTTCTCTAGGAAAAACAGCCATTAGCTTCCTTACCATAGAAGCTGGAAGCTGCTGGCTCTTTTAAGAGCAGCTTGTGCAGACAATCTGCCCCCTAGCAGGGCTTCTCCAGCTGAGGTAGACTCCCAGCTACAGGTGCCGGGCAACTTAACAGTTTTTGTTGTCGCGAATTGAGACTGCTTTTTCTTTTCTGAACAAGTTAAACTAAATCAAGGGGTGGGTAGCCAGCAGATAACATCTTAACCATTTTCTTTTTCAACATGAAATAGTAATAATCAAGCCAAGAAATGGTGAGTGTCCAAAACATCCTTAATTAAAGCCCACAAAGAAAAAATATCTACCAGGCCCTTTTGAGGTCCATGAACTGTGTGTAATGACCTGTTAACTGTATTCAAATTTTTTCCAAGTTAGTATATATACCATTCTTTGCTCCGGCAGCCATGTTCAGTATGTACATGAGTTAAGAGATTCTCCAAATTTTGTTCTTTAAACCCTGCTCCTCTCACTTGTAACAGCCCTTTGAGACTGCTAATGAATGCTTCGCCCTGTCCCATTGTACTACAATCTCCCTAGGTGAATGAGTGTTGGGTAAGACACCATGCTCAACCTAGCCTGTCTGACTGTTTGCTTTCTATTTTACTTTTGATGGGTACAGTCCTTACAGCAGCAAGCAAAAATGAGGCCCACAAAAAAACAAAATTTCCTAGCAGCCCCAAAGTGAGAACTGGATAATATTCATGGACTTACCTTTTACCCCACAGTCAATTTCTTTTAGTTTCATTTTCCCAGAGCACTGTGATCAATGCAGCAATTCTCATCGAGGTCCTCTGTACTCAGGTCCCTGTTCAGGAGCTACCTGTGGCCTTCCAGCAGCTCTAGGTTGAGCAGGGATCGCCTAAGGGGAGAGGAACTGGAATTGGGTGAGATGGGGAGAAAGAATCATGGAGCCAAGACAACTGTGCTGATGAAGACTCAAAGTTTATTTCTGTAGCTCCAGCTTATAAGCACTTCAGCAAACAAAGCTCTTCTTGAGAAAGTTTTTATACATATTAAACATAAATGCATGTTCCTTTGCCTGCACACACTGATCTCTCACCTTGGCTACACAGACTGCTCTCATGGGGGTACTCTGGCTCCCAACAACAAAAGAAAACACTAAGATATGAAATGAATACCCTGTAGGCCTGATTTTTTTTAATGTGTAATAGTGATACTATTGACTCAGTGAGAACATCAAGAATAATTGGCCACCATTTTAGCTTGTACAGTGTGAGTTATATTGTACACATGGCCTATGCTTTATTTATGACATAATTACCAAAGAGGAGCACCGAGTCCCATGATTGCTTCCACCTTATGAGTATCTCTCAGTGAAACTTAGAACCACCAAAGAAGTAGTGATTTTCTGTTCTGTGAACTGGGCCCCATAGTAAAGATATTCCTCATCAGGGCATTCCAGGTTCTACTTTCCTTGGGGCAGGAAAGAAGATGTTGATACAATGAAAAAGAGAACTAGGAAGGCAGATGAGAGAAAATATAGAAGCTGATTTCACATAGCAGAGCAAATCCCTTTCCTAACCCTGAGCTTAACCCTAACCCTAATATTTCTTCTTAGTGTAATAGGATTCTATTGACTCAGTGGGACCATCAAAATAATAGTGGCGGGGTTGGGGATTTAGCTCAGTGGTAGAGCGCTTGGCTAGCAAACACAAGGCCCTGGGTTCGGTCCCCAGCTCCAAAAAAAAAAAAAAAAAAATAAAAAAAAATAATGGTTGCTACCTTAACCCTAACCCTGCGCCTAAACCTGAAACTTACCCTAAACCTCTAACTCTATCCTAACCTTCACTCCTAAATTTCCTAGCCACCTAACCCTAATCCTAACAACCCTCATCCAATCCTAAACATGGCCCCCCAATCCCCTAACTGTAACTCTAATGCTGCTTACTGAAGGGGATATTTTTAATTAAAATTTTGAAGTGAGAAATTCTTGCTTAATCTTGATTGTTTGAGATGTTAAGATCCACCTTTTAATCTAGGCAATAGATTCTTTGACAATATACATACATAAAGGCCATTAAATAGGATAGTTCTTTCGTTTTATTTACTTGCCCTACATTTTTTGGCAAGATAATTTGTTTATTTGTTTTTTTAAAATTGGCATTAGTAAGTACTTATATCTACAGAGTTCTGGTAAGTACTGAAGATCTGCTGAGATATCCAGCAACATGAACTCAATGAGTCATTGATTTTTCTCCTTTCCCTTGGCCAACAACTGTTTTTGGCCAGGTGGATAAGGCCAACAACTGTTTTGGGTCAGGTAGATCACTGTCTCTGAGACATTCTATTAAATCTCCTTTCTATATGCATAGATCCATTCTCTCTATGAGATGAGGTATATTTATCTAGAGAACCTGTACTAATAGAACTGTTGGTTTTCTCCACCTTGCCACTGAGGAAGATTTGCTGGCTAACAATTGTGCTCCACAGTGTTTGTCATCTGTTTCCAGTTTTTCTCCTTGTGTTATTTCATACCTATCATCTGGTGAAAGAGAGCTGCAGATTCCCTGGGCCAAGTATGAAGATGCAAAACAAAATTATTGTTTTCTAGAAAAAACCCCTCTTTAATATCGATAGACTCGGCACCCTTCTACTTGTGGATCAGATTGATACCTCTGCTGCACCTGAGTAATGTGCTATGCAAGCTATTCACCTTGATTACAGAAGGAAGCTAAGTGCTGCGAGGAAAGCTCAGGCAAGGTCTGAAGTCATGTCCTAGGGACTGAAGGATCATTGTTCACAAATGGAAGGAGCAAGCAGCTGAATAGCCTGAGCTGGAATTATGGGACCTCCCCCAGGGCTGGGTTGGGCAAGAGTCCTCTAGGTCAGGCACAAATGCTAATGGGTGAAAACCACTTATCTGGAAAAGGTCTGGGCCTGGATTGGAAGCACACTTTAAACTTGACGAGTACTCACTGGCCAATCAAGGCCTCCAGGTGGTTCTGCCAGTCAGATGAGGAGGAGGGTTCCTCTGAGTGCCTTGCTACACATTCATTTTTGGCTGTGTAGGCTCAAATGGTCTTCCTTGTTCTGCTTTGAGCACTGCTGTTGGGTGCTGCAGGGGACCTCAAGTAAACTCCAAAGTGAAGACATGGTGAGCACAGGGTCACTGCACACAATGGGAAGGACCAGGCAGCTGAGCAGTGGGGGCTGTGGTGGTTGGTCCTTTATGGGGCTGGATGGGAAGCATCAGCCAGATCTAGCAACCTGTGAGGTCTCTTTTCAAGCTCCTTGTTTACTACATAGAAGGTGACCTCTGAATAACTTCATTATCATGGCTGAATCTGCCCAAATCATTTGGACCATTGACTTGCTTGTAGACACATCATGGGTGGTTTTTTGAGTCTGCAACCCATGTGGCCAAATCCTTTGTCTTTCATAGTATACATTAAGAAGACAGGTCTGATCTTATAGGTCTGATTTTATATGTTACTTGTTTGTGGTTTTTCTTTTTGTTGTTTTTTCTGTTGCAGTTTTTCATGTTTCTTTCCTTTACATGTTTAATGTTTTGATTATTATGTGGCAAAGGGACATTTTTTTGTCCAATCTATTTGGCATTTTGGATGCTTCTTGTACCTTAATAGGCATCTTCTTCTTTACTTTAGGGAAATTTTCATTTATTGTTTCATTGAGAATATTTTCTAGACTTTGAGCTGGTATTCTCCTTCTTCTATTCCAATCAATTGTAGTTTTTGCCTTCTCATATGTTGTGGAATTCCTGGTTGTTTAGTGACAGGAAACTTTTAGAATCCACATTTTTAGCTGATGTATTCACTTTTTAAAATTCATCCTTTTTTTTAATCATTATTAACTTGGGTGTTTCTTATTTACATTTCGAATGTTATTCCCTTTCCCAGTTTCCAGACCAACATCCCCCTAACTCCTCCCCCTCCCTCCCATCCTCCTCCCATTACTGCACTCCCCCAACAATCATGTTCACTGGGGTTCAGTCTTAGCAGGACCAAGGACCAAGGGCTTCCCTTCCACTGGTGCTCTTACAAGGCTATTCATTGCTACCTATGAGGTTGGAGCCCAGGGTCAGTTCATGTATAGTCTTTAGGTAGTGGCTTAGTCCCTGGAAGCTCTGGTTGGTTGGCATTGTTGTACATATGGGGTCTCGAACACCTTCAAGTTCTTCCAGTCCTTTCTCTGATTCCTTCAACGGGGGTCCTGTTCTCAGTTCAGTGGTTTGCTGCTGGCATTTGCCTATGTATTTGCCATATTCTGGCTGTGTCTCTCAGGAGAGATCTACCTCTGGTTCCTGTCGGCCTGCACTTCTTTGCTTCATCAGTCTTATCTAGTTTGGTGGCTGTATATGTATGGGCCATAGGTGGAGCAGGCTTTGAATGGACGTTCCTTCAGCCTCTGTTCTAAACTTGGCCTCCCTATTCCCTTGCCAAGGGTATTCTTTTTCCCCTTTTAAAGGAGTGAAGCATTCACATTTTGATCATCCTTCTTGAGTTTCACGTGTTCTCTGCATCTAGGGTAATTCGAGCATTTGGGCTAATAGCCACTTACCAATGAGTGCATACCATGTGTGTTTTTCTGTGATTGGGTTACCTCACTCAGGATGATATTTTCCAGTTCCATCCATTTGCCTATGAATTTCATAAAGTCATTGTTTTTGATAGCTGACTAGTATTCCATGGTGTAGATGTACCACATTTTCTGTATCTATTCCTCTGTTGAAGGGCATCTGGGTTCTTTCCAGCTTCTGGCTATTATAAATAAGGCTGCTATGAACATAGTGGAGCATGTGTCTTTGTTATATGTTGGGGCATCTTTTGGGTATATGCCCAAGAGAGGTATAGTTGGGTCCTCAGGTAGTGCAAATGTCCAATTTTCTGAGGAACCTCCAGACTGATTTCCAGAATGGTTGTACCAGTCTGCAATCCCACCAACAATGGAGGAGTGTTCTCTTTCTCCACACCCCTCGCCAGCATCTGCTTTCACCTGAGTTTTTGATCTTAGCCATTCTGAATGGTGTGAGGTGGAATCTCAGGGTTGTTTTGATTTGCATTTCCTTTATGACTAACGATGTTGAACATTTCTTTAGGTGTTTCTCAGCCATTCGGCATTCCTTAGCTGTGAATTCTTTTGTTTAGCTCTGAACCCCATTTTTTAATAGGTTATTTGTCTCCCTGCAGTCTAACTTCTTGTGTTCTTTTGTATATTTTGGATATAAGCCCTCTATCAGTTGTAGGATTCATAAAGATCTTTTCCCAATCTATTAGTTGCCCTTTCGTCCTAACAACAGTGTCCTTTGCCTTACAGAAGCTTTGCAGTTTTATGAGATCCCATTTGTTGATTCTTGATCTTAGAGCATAAGCCATTGGTGTTTTGTTCAGGAAATTTTCTCCAGTGCCCATGTGTTCTAGATTCTTCCCTAGTTTTTCTTCTATTAGTTTAAGTGTATCTGGTTTGATGGGAGGTCCTTGATCCACTTGGACTTAAGCTTTGTACAGGGTGATAAGCATGGATCGATCTGCATTCTTCTACATGTTGACCTCCAGTTGAACCAGCACCATTTGCTGAAAATGCTATCTTTTTTCCATTGGATGGTTTTGGCTCCTTTGTCAAAAATCAAGTGACCATAGGTGTGTGGGTTCATTTCTGGGTCTTCAATTCTATTCCACTGGTCTGTCTGTCTCTGTACCAATACCATGCAGTTTTTATCACTATTGCTCTGTAATACTGCTTGAATTCAGGGATAGTGATTCCCCCTGAAGTCCTTTTATTGTTGAGGATAGTTTTAGCTATCCTGGGTTTTTTGTTATTCCAGATGAATTTGCAAAATGTTCTGTCTAACTCTCTGAAGAATTGGATTGGTATTTTGATGGGGATTGCACTGAATCTGTAGATCGCTTTTGGTAAAATGACCATTTTTACTATATTAATCCTGCCAATCCATGAGCGTGGGAGATCTTTCCATCTTCTGACATCTTGTTCAATTTCTTTCTTCAGGGTCTTGAAGTTCTTATCATACAGATCTTTCACTTTCTTGATTAAAGTCACACCGAGGTATTTTATATTATTTGGGACTATTATGAATTGTGTCATATCTATGTTTTTAACTGAGTGAATATGAATGTCTTTTTTGTGCCTGAATGTTACATGTGCCAACATATATGTATATTTGTGTGGAAATAAGTGCACAGCTGTATTTTATGTGTCTCAGAAAAAAATCTCAACCTCTCTCTGTGTAAATATGTGTGTGTGTGTGTGTGTGTGTGTGTGTGTTTGTGTCTGTGTCTGTGTGTATGTGTATGTATGTGTGTTATGTATCTGGGTTTGTTTCTACATTTTTGCCTGTTTGCATTTGGTAGTCTTCTCTGGGAGAACTGAAATTCTTGGAATATTATGATAATTTCATTTATCTAATTGCTTTTGTAGTAATTTCTCTCTTTCTCTCTTTAACTGACATTGCCTTTACTATGAAATTAGAACACCTTTTATGACTTGAAGGAATGGTATATACATTATAGTGCAATGCTTGTCTTTTAGCTAAACTTGTTTCTGAGAAAGACCCACTTCTAATCCTCTTGGGAACAGAGTGATTATGAAACAGAGAGAAATAGTGCATGAAGACTATGACATTGTTCACATGTGGAATTTCTCATGCCTTGGGATTAAAGCAAGATAGGACAATTCAGCCTTCCACAGAGTCAACAGTTACACTTATATGCAGACATGATTGAGTTTACACAGGAAGTAGAAAGGTTGATGTGTACTAATGTATTGATTTATAATGCACAGAAGTAAAAACTTTCGTGTGGATACACTGTAACATATTGAAATGAAATATTTTGTCATATCAGAAACCAATGTCTAGTTTCTGTAATTTGGTTCTTTTTTCATTTGTGACATATATTTACTAATTCTTTAAAGATTTGCTACATGCATAAAATATACCTTTTATATCAGAACAATTTTCTGAAATTTAACAAATATAAAACTATTCTTGACCACAGTTTGATACTCTTTTCTTAAAATTGAATAATATTCTCTTCATATCATTGTTGTTATTACACAGTTATCTTCTCTGTTACCTTTAAAAATCTGGAACACATGTTGATTAGAGGAGACTAATGTTACAGTAGTGAAACTCTAAGATTCATAATACTCAAAATGTTTTTTATACTCAAATTTATGTCATTATACTTAAAAAAAGTTTTTCCCATATCATAGGAGACATTTACCAAGTTCACTAATGAACACAGTTACAAAAATTCATATTCATAGAAACATAACATTTTAAAAAACTTGAAGATCCCCTTCACACTTTTAAGTAAGATGGACAAAATTTCAAAATTTCAGACACATGAACAGCACTGGAACAACAGATAAAGAAATGGCTATTTGAACACATCAAAAACGGCAATAACAGCAACCAGACAAATGTAAAATTTTTTTCAGTTATACTTGAATATTCTTGGTAATGTTCTCTAAATGTAATCAATGACAAGAAGGCTTGTTTATTTTTTAAGACATTCCTTGGTTGCCTGCAAAGGCTGTGCAGACTCATTCACATAAAAGAGGAGAACTCTTCTTTATAAAAAGTGGAGGAAAAACATAATGGGTAATAAAGGGAAAAGGAAATTAAAGAACAAAACCTTCAATGGATATGTATGGAATAATTCTTGACTAAAACATCTACTGAATGAAAATAACACACAACAGAAAGATGATTCTCTGAGAACAGGGAGAATTCAATCCAGTGATACAAATATGGTTCAAAATATGCAGATTTATTGAGAGTAATACACCACAGAATATATTATAGAATTACGTTATTTTCTATAAACGTCCAGAAATGGCAGTTAACCAAGTCAAAATTTATTCAGAGTTAAAGAAACAGAACACGTTCTAGAACAGAAGGAACACATTGATATGACAACATTTTCTTTCACAAACCTTCTGATAGTACCATAATATGTGCAGAGAAAATTATTGTCCATGAAAGTCAGAAATAATGACAAGTAGTTTTGTTGATTCATGTTTTTTTTTTCCTTTTCTCCATCCTTATTAAATTGGTTATGGTTATTTCTTATTTACATTTCAATTGTTATTACCTTTGCTGTTTCCAAGCAAACATCCCCCCTCCCTCTCCTTCTTCTCTATGGGTGTTCCTCCCATCCTCCCCCATTACCACCCTCCCCCAACAATCACGTTCACTTCGGTTCAGTCTTGACAGGACTAAGGGCTTCCTTCCACTGGTGCTCTTACTAGGCTATTCATTGCTACCTATGAGATCAGAGTCCATGTATAGTCTTTAGGTAGTGGCTTAGTCCCTGGAAGCTCTGGTTGCTTGGCATTGTTGTACATATGGGGTCTCGAGCCCCTTCAAGCTATTCCAGTTCTTTCTCTGATTCCTTCAACGGGGGGGTCGGGTCCTGTTCTCATTTCAGTGGTTTGCTGCAGGCATTCGCCATATATTTGCTATATTCTGGCTGTGTTCTCAGGAGAGATCTACATCCGGTTCCTGTCAGCCTGCACTTCTTTGCTTCATCCATCTTATGTAGTTTGGTGGCTGTATATGTATGGGCCACATGTGGGGCAGGCTCTGAAATGAGGTTCCTTCTGCTCTGTTCTAAACTTTGCCTCTATTCCCCTGCCAAGGGTATTCTTGTTCCCTTTAAGAAGGAGTGAAGCATTCCCATTTTGGTCATCCTTCTTGAGTTTCACGTGTTCTGTGCATCCAGGGTAATTCAAGCATTTGGGCTAATAGCCACTTATCAATGGATGTCAGATATGGATCAGTGTGTGGATTATCCAGAATACCAGTATGCCAACACAGAATAGAACAAATGCATCTAGAAAGGTGTGATCTTTTCTAAGTTATGAAGACCCCTTTGGGATGGCTTTTTGCCTTAATCGTGATTCTGTTTTCTGCATTCACAGCAGTGATACTTTGGGTCTTCGTGAAGCACCATGACACTCCTATTGTGAAGGCCAATAACAGAATCCTTAGCTACCTATTAATCGTGTCACTAATGTTCTGTTTTCTGTGCTTCTATTTCTTCATTGGCTATCCTAACAGAGCAACCTGTATCTTACAGCAAATCACATTTGGAATTGTCTTTACTGTGGCTATTTCCACAGTTCTGGCCAAAACAATCACTGTGGTTCTGGCTTTCAAAGTCACAGACCCAGGAAGATGATTAAGAAACTTTTTGGTATCGGGGACACCCAACTACGTTATCCCCATATGATCTCTACTGCATTGTATTCTGTGTGCAATCTGGCTAGCAGTTGCTCCTCCCTTTGTCGATATTGATGAACACTCTGAGCATGGCCACATCATCATTGTGTGCAACAAGGGCTCCGTTACTGCATTCTACTGTGTCCTGGGATACTTGGCCTGCCTGGCCCCTTGAAGCTAAACTACAGCTTTTTGGCAAAGAACCTGCCTGACACATTCAACGGCCAAGTTGTTGACCTTCAGCATGCTAGTGTTCTGCGCTGTCTGGGTCACCTTCCTCCCTGTCCCATGACTAAGGCAAGGTCATGGTTGCTGTGGAGATCTTTCCATCTTGGCAACCAGTGCAGAGATGCTGGATGTATCTTTGCACCCAAAGTCTACCTCATTTTAATCAAACCAGACAGAAATTCGATCCACAAAATCAGGGAGAAATCATATTTCTGAGCTAATATTTCAGAAATTCTGTCAAATATAAAGTTGTTACGTACACTCCAAATATTTAGTTACAGAGCATGTATCTACTTTTAGAATCACTCTTGCTGATTCCTCTAGTTTTGTGTAGAAGTACCATATCTACTGATCTTGCATACATTGTCCATAAAGTCTTGCAATCATTCATTTGCTTAGTATCCTCTGGAAGAAGTAAAATTTTCAAATAATTAGTACAATTTTACTCATCATTTTGCTTTCAAGGAGGCTTTCCCCTGGTAACTTCTAAATAAATTTCATAAGGCAGTTGAAACTATAAACTTATAGAAAGTGAGACTCAGGTTATACAGGGATTACACATAAACAAACAACTAACTAAAAATCAACAAAGATTAAATTAGAACACATTTTCTGATTTCCAGTAGGAGCACATACCTATAGAATACTGTCTGTTTTTGCAGCCCTCTTCAAGCTATTGGCCAGTAGTCTATAGGTGGAAATATCCCTTCTTTCTTCCCTTAAAGAAAACATATTTTATCCAACAATGGAAACCTGTGGATAAATTAGGAAATAGTTGGAAGTTACTGAGAAGGAGGGTGACCCATAGTATCACAAGCAGTCCTTAACCAACCTGGCAAACAAGATCTTCAGACACTGAGCCACTAACTAGGCAGCATACACATATGCAACATAGGGACTGCCTGGTTTGGCCTCATGAGAGAAGACACCTAACCCCTGAGAGACTTGAGGCCCAAGGGATTGGGAGTTGCAGGAGGTGATGATTGCCTCTTGAGATGAGACAGGAGGTAGGGATGAGAAAGAGTCAGAGAAGACTGAAGGAATAATGACTAGTCTGTAAAAATATTAAAGAATAAAAAACTGGGGAGGATGGAAGGAAATAATCTATAGAGAAGGGGAGGGAGGGGTCAGGGGATGTTGGGTGAAACCGGAAAAAGGAAATAACAATAGAAATGTAAAATAAGAAATACCTGTTAATTAAAGATGAAAAAAAAAAAAGAATAAAAAACCCCAAACTATAAAAGTAGGCTTTGTAGATATGTCAACATGCTATTATATTGTAGTTATAGAAAGGATTGGTAACCTTTAGAGGAGCAGCAGGTCTGCTGCATCTGAGACACCACCTGAACCTGAAGGGACCGGGACCGGATAAACAGTTCTCTGCACCCAAATCCTGTGGGAGGAGAGCAAAACCTTCAGAGAGGCAGACAAGCCTGGAAACCAGAAGACACTGCACTCTGCCCACATCTCTGACTCCAGAGGAAAGTGCCAAACGCCATCTGAAACCTGAGGTAATTGAAGCTCCCGAAAGTGTGGCTCAGATCTTCCTGGTTGCGGCCGCCACGAGAGCTCATTAGCAACACCCCACGAGCAAACTTGGAGCCTCGGGACCACAGGTAAGACCAACTTTTCTGCTGCAAGGACCTGCCTGGTGAACCTTCAAGACAGGCCCACAGGAACAGCTGAAGACCTGTAGAGAGGAAAAACCACACGCCCGGAAAGCAGAACACCTGTCCCCATAACTGGCTGAAAGAAAACAGGAAAACAGGTCTACAGCACTCCTGACACACAGGCTTATAGGACAGTCTAGCCACTGTCAGAAATAGCAGAACAAAGTAACACTAGATAATCTGATGGTGAGAGGCAAGAGGAAACCAAGCAACAGAAACCAAGACTACATGGCATCATCGGAGCCCACCTCCCATCAAAAACAAACATGGAATATCCAAACACAACAGAAAAGCAAGATCTAGTTTCAAATCATATTTGATCATGATGCTGGAGGACTTCAAGAAAGACGTGAAGAACTCCTTAGAGAACACAGGAAAACATTAATAAAAAGTAGAAGGCTACAGAGAGGAGTCAAAAATCCTGAAGAATTCCAGGAAAAAACACAAATAAACAAGTTGAGAGGAGCGACAAAAATCCCTAAAAATGGAAAACATAACTGAAGTTGAAGGAATCAAAAATGGAAAAGAACACATGGAAACATGGAACAACCCTGGATATAGAAAACCAAAAGAAGAGACAAGGAGCTGTAGATACGAAGCTTCACCAACAGAATACAAGAGATGGAAGAAAGAATCTCAGGAGCAGAAGATTCCATAGAAATCATTGACTGAACTGTCAAAGATAATGTAAAGCGGAAAAAGCTACTGGTCCAAAACATACAGGAAATCCAGGACTCAATGAGAAGATCAAACCTAAGGATAATAGGTATAGAAGAGAGTGAAGACTCCAAGCTCAAAGGACCAGTAAATATCTTCAACAAAATCATAGAAGAAAACTTCCCTAACCTAAAAAAAGAGATACCCATACATACAAGAAGCCTACAGAACTCCAAATAGATTGGACCAGAAAAGAAACACCTCCCGGCAAATAATAGTCAAAACACCAAACGCACAAAATAAAGAAAGAATATTAAAAGCAGTAAGGGAAAAAGGTCAAGTAACATATAAAGGCAGACCTATCAGAATCACACCAGACTTTTCGCCAGAAACTATGAAGGCCAGAAGATCCTGGACTGATGTCATTCAGACCCTAAGAGAACACAAATGCCAGCCCAGGCTACTGTATCCCGCAAAACTCTCAATTAACATAGATGGAGAAACAAGATATTCCATGACAAAACCAAATTTACACAATATCTTTCTACAAATCCAGCACTACAAAGGATAATAAATGGTAAAGCCCAATATAAGAAGGCAAGCTATACCCTAGAAGAAGCAAGAAACTAATCCTCTTGGCAACAAAACAAAGAGAAGAAAAAGCACAAACACATAACCTCACATCCAAATATGAATATAACAGGAAGCAATAATCACTATTCCTTAATATCTCTCAACATCAATGGCCTCAACTCCCCAATAAAAAGACATAGATTAACAAACTGAATATGAAATGAGGACCCTGCATTCTGCTGCCTACAGGAAACACACCTCAGAGACAAGACAGACTACCTCAGAGTTTCTCAGAAAGGCTGGGAAACAACTTTCAAGCAAATGGTCTGAAGAAGCAAGCTGGATAGCCATTCTAATATCAAATAAAATCAATTTCAACTAAAAGTCATCAAAAAAGATAAGGAAGGACACTTTATATTCATCAAGGAAAAAATCACCAAGATGAACTCTCAATCCTAAATATCTATGCCCCAAATACAAGGGCACCTACATACATAAAAGAAACCTTACTAAAGCTCAAAACACACATTGCACCTCACACAATAATAGTAGGAGATTTCAACACCTCTCATCAATGGACAGATCATGGAAACAGAAATTAAACAGAGGCGTAGACAGACTAAGAGAAGTCATGAGCAAATGGACTTAACGGATATTTATAGAACATTCTATCCTAAAAGCAAAAAGGATATACCTTCTTCTCAGCTCCTCATGGTACTTTCTCCAAAATTGACCATATAATTGGTCAAAAAATGCAGGCCTCAACAGGTACAGAAAGATACAAATAAAATAATCCCATCGTGCTATCAATAAGGACCACCAGTGGTACCCCTAAAACTGGTCTTCAATAACAATAAGGAAGAATGCCCCACATATCGTGGAAATTGAACAATGCTCTACTCAATGATAACCTGGTCAAGGAAGAAATAAAGAAAGAAATTAAAACTTTTTAGAATTTAATGAAAATGAAGGTACAACATATGCCAAACTTATGGGACACAATGAAAGCTGTGCTAAGAGGAAAACTCATAAGCTGGTGCCTGCAGAAAGAAACAGGAAAAGAGCATATGTCAGCAGCAGCTTGACAGCACACCTAAAAGCTCTAGAACAAAAAAAAACAAATACACCCAGGAGGTAGAAGGCAGGAAATAATCAAACTCAGAGCTGAAATCAACCAAGTAGAAACAAAAAGGACCATAGAAAGAATCAACAAGACAAAAGTTGGTTCTTTGAGAAAATCAACAAGATAGATAAACCCTTAGCCAGACTAATGAGAGGACACAGAGAGTGTGTCCAAATTAACAAAATCAGAAATGAAAAGGGAGACATAACTACAGATTCAGAGGAAATTCAAAAAATCATCAGATCTTACTATAAAAACCTATATTCAACAAAACTTGAAAATATTCAGGAAATGGACAATTTCCTAGACAGATACCAGGTACCGAAGTTAAATCAGGAACAGATAAACCAGTTAAACAACCCCATAACTCCTAAGGAAATAGAAGCAGTCATTAAAGGTCTCCCAACCAAAAAAGAGCCCAGGTCCAGACGGGTTTAGTGCAGAATTCTATCAGACCTTCATAGAAGACCTCATACCAATATTATCCAACCTATTCCACAAAATTGAAACGGATGGAGCACTACCGAATTCCTTCTATGAAGCCACAATTACTCTTATACCTAAACCACACAAAGACCCAACAAAGAAAGAGAACTTCAGACCAATTTCCCTTATGAACATCGACGCAAAAATACTCAACAAAATTCTGGCAAACCGAATCCAAGAGCACATCAAAACAATCATCCACCATGATCAAGAAGGCTTCATCCCAGGCATGCAGGGATGGTTTAATATACGGAAAACCATCAACGTGATCCATTATATATAAACAAACTGAAAGAACAAAACCACATGATCATTTCATTAGATGCTGAGAAAGCATTTGACAAAATTCAACACCCTTCATGATAAAAGTCCTGGAAGAATAGGATATCAAAAGGCCCATACCTAAACATAGTAAAAAGCCATATACAACAAACCAGTTGCTAACATTAAACTAAATGGAAGAAACTTGAAGCAATCCCACTAAAATCAGGGGACTAGACAAGGCTGCCCTCTCTCTATTTATTCAATATAGTTCTTGAAGTTCTAATGAAACAATCCAAGGCAACAAAAAGGAGTTCAAGGGATACAGATCGGAAAGAAGAAGTCAAAAAA